>NC_048570.1:11423522-11646022 GCF_013265735.2 Oncorhynchus mykiss
TTTCAACATGAATTATGACTCAAGGTCCCGTGGAAATGTTTTTAAAATAATTCATGTGTACTTCAATGATGACGAAGATTTTCTGTTTAGTGCTTCTGTGTACAATATCTTTTAACTGCATTTGGGACTTTAAAAACAAATTAACATACAAACTATGAAATACTACATACACACTGGTGGGACAAAATTATTTTAAAACAACTATTAGACTACACTGTATGCACTCACAATCATTTTGCGTAACAGTTTTGTCTTATTGTTCTCTACATTCTCCTTCTCCATGGCCTGAGAAGCAAACAGTTCCTGTTTTGTGAGGCCTGTTCCTCTGCTGTGTCCTGAGGGCTCGTTCTGGACAATCACCTCATCAATTAGACATCCCAGCCACCTGCGTGTTGGCTTACGGAGAGGTTTCCACTAACAAGGCCAACACTCCCTCCCACCCTCTCCACACCTGCGTGTTGGTTTACGGAGAGGTTTCCACTAACAAGGCCAACACTCCCTCCCACCCTCTCCACACCTGTAACCTTACCTGGGTGACTGTCTGGCCACTTAGCGAAGCCGCCCACCAAACGGTCCTGAGTGGACAAGATGTAGTTCCGGTTCTTCTCGAAATTAGTATACTGAAAGACGTCTAGGAGCTGAGAATGGGATAGGTTAGATTTAGGATTATAAGGGTCAAGTGTAGACACAACAAAGTGTGTGAAGGACTGCAATTCTGCTGGGTTTATCACGCTAAACAGTTTCCTGTGTGTATCAAGAATTGTCAACCACCCAAAGGACATTCAGCCAAATTGACAACTGTGGGAAGCATTGGAGTCCATATGGGCCGGCATCCCCATGGAACGCTTGACACCTTGTAGAATCAATGCGCCGACAAATTGAGGCTGTTCTGGGGGTGGGGGGAGGGGTGCAACTCAATGTTTTGTACACTCACTGTATGTATCCAGAGCCCATTTCTCAAGACTCAGGTCTATTCCTGACCATCTCCTGTTCCACTGTTCCATAAACATTGCACAGTGACAGTTGGCTAAACACGCCATCACTGACACTTTAGTGAGAGCTCCCAGACCGTATGCTAATGCCACCCAGTCCCATTGGATGCATGGCATGCACCTTTCTTGTTATTTATGACATTATGAACAACACCGTTATTGGGGGCGGACCATCCGTAACAGCACCGGCACACATTGAACTGCATCACTCCAAAAAGGTTTTTAACATAAGGGGAGTATGGGCTGCTACATGTACATCACAGCATACTACCAACATATTTTATTAATGGACTGGACGCTTCGATAATAGAGCAACGTTAATGGACTGTAATGGTACGCTGGCATGTCTGCGGAGGTTCCAGCATAGTTCCTGTTACCTCCAGTGTGGCGCCCACCCAGAAGGAGTAGCACGTGTCGACGGGCTTGTTGGGGCGGCCTTGGAAGCCGTTCTGCTGTCTCATCATGCACCAGCGACGTATCCTGTTCAGCTCGCGCTGGCTGAACATCTCCTCTAATTTACCCATCAGACTCAGGGCTGCGACGGCACAGAACGTGGACCCACCTGGCAGACAGAATGCTTAATGACAGGGTTTATAAGCCACCGGCACAGCGCCACTATCCATCACCCGTTTCAACTGTCACAACATCAGCATCAGAACCTTCTTATCACTTCCCAACTGCAGAGCTGTAATTGTGGGGGGAGATGCAGAGGCCCGGGGAACAGCTCTGTGTGGAGGCCATTAACAATGAGGGAGGACCTTGCACTCTGCAGATAGTTAAGAGGAATGTGTGTACCTACCTATTTGAGATAATACGAATAATCAAGACGTTTCCCCCATAAAAATTGTATAGTTTGCATCCAGGGTTGAATAAAATGCTATAATTTCCACTTTTTTAAAGTTTTTATTACTTTAAGTTGAACTGATAGAAATGCTTTGTGTAACGTGCCATGGTTTCATTACGCAGATCTCTCCCAGCAGTAGCTTAGCTAAGCCTGAGGGTTTCCCTGGAATAATAGGGTTTCATTGTCAGGAATTCGTTTTGGTATTATTTTCACAAGCATGTGGTAAAATGTCAAAACTCTTAGTACAAAACTCCAAACATATCATTAAAAAAATGTTTTATCCCCCCCTCCCCCAAAACTTTTTAAGCACATTTTCAATTGACTAAGTACAACACACAAAATCACACAGTCATTTTTTCATCAAACCTAATCAGTGTTTCATATAGAAATACCTTTCATGTTAAGTAACTGCCTTTCACAATGCGATGTTCACAATGGCGTGGCCATGTGCTGACCAACCAGCAGGAGTGGGCAGTGGTGGAAATGGTGAGGGCCAGAAATGACATACGCTGTCTGAAATAAAACACATCTTTGAGGAGAACGATGACACCTTTGCCAATGTGGCATCCATCAGCCTACCAACAAATCGCCCACCTTTTGAAGAGGTACCAGGTATCTATGAAAGACATTTACCTGGTGCCTTTTGAGAGAAACAACGACCGGGTGAAACAGCTGCGGGCCGAGTATGTTCAGGTACAGCACTATATACTGTATTACTGTTACTATTAATGCACATGCTACTTCACAATATCATTCTGGAACTATACTGTAAATTTAACTAACCAAAATATAATTTTAGAGGGTGATGGTGCTTAATGCTGCTGTGAATCATGAATCACAAGTATATCTTTGTTGATGAAGCGGGATTCAACCTGGCCAAATAACGGCTTTGTGGGTCGGAACCTCATCGACCAACGGGCGACCGTCCAAGTGCCTGGACAACGTGGGGGAAACATTTCCATGAGCGCAGCTATCTCAGAAGATGGTGTGGTAGGACATGATGTGGTAGGACGTCATCGTGTGGGACAATGTCAGGTTCCAGCCAGCAGAGGTGAGGTTCAGGCATGGTTTCGGGCCCATCCATGATTCGTGACCCTATATTTTCAGTCAATAATGTAAGTGTATTGCCTCATGTGAAAACTGTAATCTGTAATTTACAGTACTGTAGCATATTCATTTTACCCACTTTTTCTCCACAATTTCGGGATTACGATCTTGTGTCATCGCTGCAACTCCCCAACGGGTTCGGGTTCGGCGAAGGTTGAGTCATGCGTCCTTCGAAAAATGATCTGCCAAGCCACGCTTTTTAACACCAGTTTGTTTAACCCGGAAGACAGCCGCACCGCCACAAGGAGTCGCAAGAGCGCGATGCGCCAAGTAAAGCCTTCCAGCCAAACCCTCCCCTAACTCAGATGATGCTGGGCCAATTGTGCTCTATGGGACTCCCGGTCACGGCCGGTTATGACAACACTACGAGGCAGTGCCTTAGACTGCTGCGCCACTCGGGAAGCCTAACTTCAGCACTTCTAAGGGCGATTTGAAACACGTATCTTAAATTGTTTGCTACCGGATTAACTAGTAGTTAAAACGACTACGTCAAAATGATACACTACATGATCAAAAGTATGTGGACACCTGCTCGTCGAACATCTCATTCCAAAATCACAGGCATTAATATCAGAAGCTGGTCCCGCCTTTGCTGCTATAACAGCCTCCACACTTCTGGGAAGGCTTTCCATTAGATGTTGAAACACTTCTTTCCATTCAGCCACAAGAGCATTAGTGAGGTCGGGCACTGATGTTGGGCGATAAGGCCTGGCTCGCAGACCGCGTTCTAATTCTTCCCAAAGGTGTTTGATGGTATTGAGACAGGGCTCTGTGCAGGCTAGTCAAGTTCTTCAACACCGATCTCAACAAACCATTTCAGTATGGACCTCACTTTGTGCACGGGGGCATTGTCATGCTGAAACAGGAAAGGGCCTTCCCCAAACTGTTGCCACAAAGCTTGTGTGGCCTACCACTTTGTGGCTGAGCCGTTGTTGCTCCTAGACGTTTCCAGTTCACAATAACAGCACTCACAGTTGACCAGGGCAGCTGTAGCAGGACAGAAATTTGACCACCTGACCTGTTGGAAAGGTGGCATCCTATGACGGTGCCATGTTGAAAGTCTGATCTCTTCAGTAAGGCCATTCGACTGCCAATGTTTGTCTATGGAGATTGCATGGCTGTGTGCTCGATGTAATACACCTGTCAGCAACGGGTGTGGCCGAAATAGCCAAATTGAAAGGGTTGTTCACATACTTTTGTATATATAGTGTATTATTTTGTTGCGTTTTGGTGATTAAACCAATGTTCTCATTACATTTCACAATCAACTAACATTTTGAATCAATGGTTGTGTGGTTTTACAATCCAAATGAATGCACCATGACAGGTTTTGAATGAAAGACTGGCTGTGTTACAAGTTGTGTGACCAGTTTTGGAGTTTTGTATTAAGAGTTGTGAAAATGTACCACATACTTGGGAAAAATAGTACCAAAGCGATAAACATTTTTTTTTAAAAAGGACATTTGTTCTAATATGGTTTTGGACTAATGGCTAATCCCTTTCTAGAACCATAATATCCATCAATCTCCAGTGCTGCATGTCATACTCACCATGCGATTCCAATCCAGCCCCTTGGCCAATGCCATTGTCATATGACTAAAGAAGCAAAAACAACATTCTATTAGACAAACATAGCACCAAAGACCATGTGAGGGATGGATAGCCATCACTGAAACCATGTAATAACTTTCAGATCAAGTGTGGTGTGACAGATGTGATCTATGATGTAAGGAGAGATCAGGAAACAAGCTGCTCAATTAACCACGTGGAGCAATCCATGTCAACAGTGCTGCTTGCATACCGTACGAAACCACACTTCATACACACACTTGATGAGACAGACCAGCTTTGGGGACAATAACAATGAGGAAGTAACAATTTTGAAGGTAGTGAGGTTTACTGGAGCTCCATGCCCCAGGAGATAAAATCCAACCAAATTTGAATGAGTAAGAGGATTAGAGTGCAGTAAAGGCCTTTCCTCCCGTGGGATCATATCCTCTATTTATAGGCATCTGAGAATAACCCCGGAGTCCTCTTAAAAACCAGCCAACATCATGGTCCAAACAACACACACACACCACAGCTCAGTGTTATCCACTACAGCCACCTAAACAGGAATACCGCTGCCTGCCCTGTGGACTGTAGACTGGATTATATCATCTTCTGTTGGATTACATAGGAACAAAGGGGGGAAATCACAGGGGAGGTCACAGGGGAGACCATCACTATCATTATACCGAGCAGGATCCAGTAGTGCCTGCTCTCCTAACCCCCGTCTGGCCAGCCCCCTGTAACTTGCAGAGGGGAGAATGAAGACAGGATGGTAACAAAACCCACAGACATTTTGTTTTGGGGTGAATTCTGTGTGAACTGTTTCTCTCTGAAGTCGTGGACTGTAGAGAGGGTTGTTAAAGTCAGGCTGTTAACAGGGGAGGGCCCTTTGATTCCAATGCACCTTCAAGATGAGCTGTTTGACCTAGACCTACCTCTCTGACATGTTGTCTATGATACGAGAAATAAACACTGTGTTAAACCAATGTCGGTTTAAAACAGTTTTACAATCTAGCAAGTAGATTTGAGTATTTGAGAGTACATTTAGTAGGAAGAGGTCAGCGGTTGAGGATTGAACCCTTCTAGAGAATACTGACAAGGCTCAGGGCCACAGGACGCTTGATGACAGAGACTAAGTGAAACAGCTGACTTACCATACTTCCCCTGATGTAGTCGATGGCCTTCTTGATGTCCATGCCTGACCAGTCATCGAGCATGTAGCAGATGCATGCTGCGCAGTACACAAACCTCATGTCATTTTCACTTCCCTCTGGGACCGCATAGAAACTGGAATCAGACATCACGGCAGATGTTAAATCGATTTTTTTTTTTTTCTACTAGTAAGGATGAGGTGTGATGTGTCAAAGTGTTTTACTGGTTAAATCCTCTCAGAACAATACTTTCAAACAAGACGCGTGATCTGTCTCACACAGTGGTCGCCCAATTTGACATGGTTAAACAGGGTCTCCTTTCAGATAAAGCACAAAGACCTATAAAGTACCAAAAACTCACAGAAGAATACTTGTCCAAGAACAACAGAAATGTGTTCTTGGACAAGAAACAGAAATGTGTCATTATGCTCACAACCGAACACCCACCCCTCATTGGGTTGGAAGCATTGGATCAGGCACAGTGCCCCTGGAGCAATTGTGTATGTTAAGGGACTTGCTCAAGGCACTACCAGGAAGAAAGAAAAAGAAAAACAGTAACTCATTGTTAGTAGATATGGTAAAGACAGAGGAGAGTGACTGGGTGTTTACCTTCCGTCCTCCAGCTGCAGGGCTTTCAGGCCCATCAGACAGGCCTCCTTATTGACACGACTCAGGTCGTCCCCCAGTAGGACCAGGCAGGCCAGGCCAGTGTACGTCATGGCCACATGGCCACTGTCATACGGGTGGGATACTCCTGGGCCCTGGGGAGGCAAATTGATTGAATCAGCTAGCTTATATAGGCTGTGTTACACAGACAGCCCAATTCAGAATTTCTTTCAGTTTTTGGACCAATCAGATCAGCACTAATGTCAATCATTGGGCAAAATACCAGATTGGGGTGCCTGTGTCAACACAGCCAAAGACATTTAAAGGGAAGCATGCTAGCTGATCCCGAAGACTTCCAGTCATTGCACTAACACTAGTTAGAATTGGCTCATGAAACTACCTCTAACTTCCTTCATACTGTACGCATAAATGGTATCCACAAATTCATCTGACTCTAGGGAAGTAGATAAAGGGCTATATTGCAAAACATTTCAAACTATCCCTTTAATGGCAACCACTTAATCAATACGTTGAACAAGGATGTGTTTCAGGATCAATACCTTGGAGGTGCTGTATGGAACTCCAATGTGTGATGACCCTCGAAACCCACAACGTCCTAAATTGGATTCTGGGGGGAGGCACACAAAATATTTGAATTGGATTTTGTTGTATGAGAAACAATGGTAATGCCAGACGACATAAACATGGAAAGATCACCCGATTAACTCCTTAATCATACTGCAGATTAACTATGGCCCTGTTTACACTTAACATCTTGCTTTTGAAATTATATGAGCAAAAAAATATTATTTTATACGATACGACAAGCCAGACAAAATTAAACAGGCCTATTTATATAATGAATATGAATTTGGAGGGCAGAAATGATTAAATATTAAAGCATTAGAATTCTCACTAAAGGCGTATACTTTAATCCAAACTGATATTCTAGCAGATTAGTAAGAAAGTCTCACCCCATGTTCAAGATGAGCTTTTTTCCCTTTATTCAGATTACAACCTATCACTTTCAGATATTTGAAAATGAAATCTCCAGAATATCGCTATTTTTAAAACAAACCATAGAAAGTTGGATGCAATTTCAGTTTAATCCACCAACAAAGAGTATGGTTAAACTCAAATATACTAATTGATAAAAAATATATATATATTAGTATTTATTTATATTTTAAATGGTATAATCTATGTAAATTATATCATAAATAGGACTGGTGAAGTTGTCATACAGGCAGCTAACGAAAAATATATGGAAATGTCTGCTCTACTCAAAATTACAACCAACTAACTGCAGGATTACCACAAAAATGGAAGAGGCAAGTGGAAGGGGGAGAAAGTAAGGAACTTGTCTGTCGGCCCTGCATTAAAGACCAAATTGGTTAAAGCAAATTGGGATAAATAATAAAGTATACCAGTTTCATTTAAGGACCAAAAAAGTGACAGATGTGCCATATAGACTGAAAAATAGCTGGGAAAAGATTTGATGTACCGATTCCATGGCACATTTGTTTTAACTGATAAACAAAACGATGCTCGATTCAAAACTTTGAGTTTTTCCAATTTAAAATGATTATTCAAAATTCTTGCAACCAATAGAATGTTATATATATGGGGGATACAACTATCCCAGATCTGCAGGTTTTGCTGCAAAGAGACAGATTCATTAGATCATTTGTTTTGGTACTGTCCCTATGCAGCTTGTTTGTGGATGCAGGTTCACAAATGGCTGAAGAATTGCAACATTTACCTGGAGCTAACTCTGCAAATGGCACTGCTGGGTGATTTTTAAAAAACATATTGATCAATAATATAACACTTTTAGCAAAAATGTGTCTCTGTTGGAACTATGAGAATAGACATGTTCAGAACTTTTGTGAAACATCACAGCACAGTTGAAAAATATATGGCAGATATTCAGAGATAGATGGGAGGGGTTTAGCTGAAGGATGGGACCTCAAAAACAAACAAAAGATTACTATTGTAAAAAATACTGTCAATATTCTATTTCTTTACAATCTTCTACAGTGTAGAATAATAGTGAAGACATCAAAACTATGAAATAACACATATGGAATCATGTAGTAACCAAAAAAAGTGTTTAACAAATCAAAATATATGTTATATTCTTTAAAGGAGCCACCCTTTGCCTTGATGACAGCTTTGCACACTCTTGGCATTCTCTCAACCAGCTTCATGAGTAGTCACCTTGAATAAATTTCAATTAGCAGGTGTTCCTTGTTAAAAGTTCATTTGAGGAATTTATTTCCTTCTTATTGAGCCAATCAGTTGTGTAGTGACAAGGTAGGGGAGGTATACAGAAGATAGCCCTACTTGGTAAAATATCAAGTCCATATTATGGCAAGAACAGCTCAAATAAGCATAGAGAAACGACAGTCCATCATTACTTTAAGACATGAAGGTCAGTCAATACAGAACATTTCAAGAACATTGAAAGTTTCTTCAAGAGCAGTCGTAAAAACCATCAAGGGATGAAACTAGCTCTCATGAGGACCGCCACAGGAAAGGAAGACCCAGAATTACCTCTACTGCAGAGAATAAATTCATTAGAATAAACTCCACCTCAGATTGCAGCCAAAAGAAATGATTCAGAGTTCAAGTAACAGACACATCTCAACATCAACTGTTCAGAGGGGACTGTGTGAATCAGGCCTTCATGATCAAATTGCTGCAAAGAAACCACTACTAAAAGACACCAATAATAAGAAGAGACTTGCTTGGGCCAAGAAACACAAGCAATGGACATTAGACCGGTGGAAATACAGTGCCTTGCGAAAGTATTCGGCCCCCTTGAACTTTGTGACCTTTTGCCACATTTCAGGCTCCAAACATAAAGATATAAAACTGTATTTTTTTGTGAAGAATCAACAACAAGTGGGACACAATCATGAAGTGGAACGACATTTATTGGATATTTCAAACTTTTTTAACAAATCAAAAACTGAAAAATTGGGCGTGCAAAATTATTCAGCCCCCTTAAGTTAATACTTTGTAGCGCCACCTTTTGCTGCGATTACAGCTGTAAGTCGCTTGGGGTATGTCTATCAGTTTTGCACATCGAGAGACTGAAAATTTTTCCCATTCCTCCTTGCAAAACAGCTCGAGCTCAGTGAGGTTGGATGGAGAGCATTTGTGAACAGCAGTTTTCAGTTCTTTCCACAGATTCTCAATTGGATTCAGGTCTGGACTTTGACTTGGCCATTCTAACACCTGGATATGTTTATTTTTGAACCATTCCATTGTAGATTTTGCTTTATGTTTTGGATCATTGTCTTGTTGGAAGACAAATCTCCGTCCCAGTCTCAGGTCTTTTGCAGACTCCATCAGGTTTTCTTCCAGAATGGTCCTGTATTTGGCTCCATCCATCTTCCCATCAATTTTAACCATCTTCCCTGCTGAAGAAAAGCAGGCCCAAACCATGATGCTGCCACCACCATGTTTGACAGTGGGGATGGTGTGTTCAGGGTGTTGCTTTTACGCCAAACATAACGTTTTGCATTGTTGCCAAAAAGTTCAATTTTGGTTTCATCTGACCAGAGCACCTTCTTCCACATGTTTGGTGTGTCTCCCAGGTGGCTTGTGGCAAACTTTAAACAACACTTTTTATGGATATCTTTAAGAAATGGCTTTCTTCTTGCCACTCTTCCATAAAGGCCAGATTTGTGCAATATACGACTGATTGTTGTCCTATGGACAGAGTCTCCCACCTCAGCTGTAGATCTCTGCAGTTCATCCAGAGTGATCATGGGCCTCTTGGCTGCATCTCTGATCAGTCTTCTCCTTGTATGAGCTGAAAGTTTAGAGGGACGGCCAGGTCTTGGTAGATTTGCAGTGGTCTGATACTCCTTCCATTTCAATATTATCGCTTGCACAGTGCTCCTTGGGATGTTTAAAGCTTGGGAAATCTTTTTGTATCCAAATCCGGCTTTAAACTTCTTCACAACAGTATCTCGGACCTGCCTGGTGTGTTCCTTGTTCTTCATGATGCTCTCTGCGCTTTTAACGGACTTCTGAGACTATCACAGTGCAGGTGCATTTATACAGAGACTTGATTACACACAGGTGGATTGTATTTATCATCATTAGTCATTTAGGTCAACATTGGATCATTCAGAGATCCTCACTGAACTTCTGGAGAGAGTTTGCTGCACTGAAAGTAAAGGGGCTGAATAATTTTGCACGCCCAATTTTTCAGTTTTTGATTTGTTAAAAAAGTTTGAAATATCCAATAAATGTCGTTCCACTTCATGATTGTGTCCCACTTGTTGTTGATTCTTCACAAAAAAATACAGTTTTATATCTTTATGTTTGAAGCCTGAAATGTGGCAAAAGGTCGCTAAGTTCAAGGGGGCCTAATTCTTTCGCAAGGCACTGTATGTCCTTTAGTCTGACGAGTCCAAATTTGAGATTTTTGTTTCCAACGGTCGTGTCTTTGTAAGAGCCAGAGAAGGTGAACGGATGATCTCTGCATATGTGGTTCCCACCGTGAAGCATGGAGGAGGTGTGGTGGTGCTTTGCTGGTGACACTGTCAGTGATTTATTTAGAATTCCAGTGGGACTATAATTTGTTTTCAACAGGACAATGACCCAACACACCTCCAGTCTGTGTAAGGACTATTTGATCAAGAAGGAGAGTGATGGAGTGCTGCATCAGATGACCTGGTCTCCACAATCACCCGACCTCAACTCAATTGAGATAGTTTGGGATGAGTTGGAACGTAGAGTGAAGGAAAAGCAGCCAAAATGTGCTCAGAATGTGGGAACTCCTTCAAGACCGTTGGAAAAGCATTCCTCATGAAGCAGGTTGAGAGAATGCCAAGAGTGTACAAAGATGTCATCAAGGCAAATATAAAATATATTTTGATTTGTCACTTTTTTGGTTACTACATGCTTCGATGTGTTATTTCATAGTTTTGATGTCTTCACTATTATTCTACAATGTAGAAAATAAGAAAAACCTGAAATTAGTAGGTGTGTCGACATTTGACTGGTACTGTGTGTGTACACACACACAAAAATATATGGGGGGGGATGGGATTGGAAATGATGCAGACAATTGCATTCATGGAAGCCACCATCTACAGTGGGGCAAAAAAGTATTTAGTCAGCCACCAATTGTGCATGTTCTCCCACTTAAAAAGATGAGAGGCCTGTAATTTTCATCATAGGTACACTTAAACTATGACAGACAAAATGAGGAGAAAAAAATCCAGAAAATTACACTGTAGGATTTTTAATGAATTTATTTGTTAAATATGGTGGAAAATAAGTATTTGGTCACCTACAAACAAGCAAGATTTCTGGCTCTCACAGACCTGTAACTTCTTCTTTAAGAGGCTCCTCTGTCCTCCACTCATTACCTGTATTAATGGCACCTGTTTGAACTTGTTACCAGTATAAAAGGCACCTGTCCACAACCTCAAACAGTCACACTCCAAACTCCACTATGGCCAAGACCAAAGAGCTGTCAAAGGACACCAGAAACAAAATTGTAGACCTGCACCAGGCTGGGAAGACTGAATCTGCAATAGGTAAGCAGCTTGGTTTGAAGAAATCAACTGTGGGAGCAATTATTAGGAAATGGAAGACATACAAGACCACTGATAATCTCCCTTGATCTGGGGCTCCATGCAAGATCTCACCCTGTGGGGTCAAAATGATCACAAGAACGGTGAGCAAAAATCCCAGAACCACACGGGGGGACCTAGTGAATGACCTGCAGAGAGCTGGGACCAAAGTAACAAAGCCTACCATCAGTAACACACTACGCAGCCAGGGACTCAAATCCTACAGTGCCAGACGTGTCCCACTGCTTAAGATAGTACATGTCCAGGCCCGTCTGAAGTTTGCTAGAGAGCATTTGGATGATCCAGAAGAAGATTGGGAGAATGTCATATGGTCAGATGAAACCAAAATTGAACTTTTTGGTAAAAACTCGAGTTGCATCCAAAGAACACCATACCTACTGTGAAGCATGGGGGTGGAAACATCATGCTTTGGGGCTGTTTTTCTGCAAAGGGACCAGGACGACTGATCCGTGTAAAGGAAAGAATGAATGGGGCCATGTATCGTGAGATTTTGAGTGAAAACCTCCTTCCATCAGCAAGGGCATTGAGGATGAAACGTGGCTGGGTCTTTCAGCATGACAATGATCCCAAACACACCGCCCGGGCAACGAAGGAGTGTGTTCGTAAGAAGCATTTCAAGGTCCTGGAGTGGCCTAGTCAGTCTCCAGATCTCAACCCCATAGAAAATCTTTGGAGGGAGTTGAAAGTCCGTGTTGCCCAGCAACAGCCCCAAAACATCACTGCTCTAGAGGAGATCTGCATGGAGGAATGGGCCAAAACCTTGTGAAGACTTACAGAAAACGTTTGACCTCTTATTGCCAACAAAGGGTATATAACAAAGTATTGAGAAACTTTTGTTATTGTCCAAATACTTATTTTCCAGCATAATTTGCAAATAAATTCATTAAAAATCCTACAATGTGATTTTCTGGATTTTTTTTTCTCATTGTGTCTGTCATAGTTGAAGTGTATCTATGATGAAAAGTACAGGCCTCATCTTTTTAAGTGGGAGAACTTGCACAATTGGTGTCTGACTAAATACTTTTTTGCCCCACTGTATCTGCAATATTAAAGCTGATCTACCAGCTAAAAAAAATAAAAACCTTTAATAATAATAATAATAATAAATTAAATTTAAGGAAATGAATGCATAAATAGATTCTGTGTGTACTGTTCTAAAATCAGATCCCATATTCATAAAGCGATCCTAGATCAGCACTCCTACTCTGATACTATTTTATAACACTCCATAAACACAAGTCATTGTCTGTTGCTGCAGGGCAACTCAACTAGGCGCAATGCTGCCATCTAGCGGGTAGCTAGCTATAAGGTCAGCTTTATAAAGGAGAGATGTAATTCTCTGAATATTAGCAGGCCAGACAAGTAACATATGTTTGTAGCTTTCTGTGTCCAATGGACAAATAAGTTCTTAATAATGGAACACTGGTCACTTTAATAATGTTTACATACAGCTTTACTCATCTCATATGCATATACTGTATTATATTCTACTCTATTTTAGTCAATGCCACTCCAACATTGCTTGTTGTAATATAAATGTATTTATTAATTACATTATTTTACTTTTAGACGTGTGTGTATTGTTGTGAATTGTTAGATATTACTGCACTGTTGGAGCTAGAAACACAAGCATTTCAATACACCTGCAATAACATCTGCTAAATATGTGTATGTGACCAATAAGATTTGATTTGCGTTCAGCGCCTGAATAATTTAAAAAGTGAGCACTGAGCAGATGGTCAGAGTTGGCCCATCATCCAGAGGAGTGAGCTCTTTAAAATATGCAAACTACAGGATGTTGGGTGGGGCAAGTGACAAAGTATGGCTGCTGGCCAAATACATGCCTCGCAAACTCTAGTACATATGAGCACTTCTACAACCTATGTAAATGCCTGACACATTTTTTAAAATTGAACTAGGCAAGTCAGTTAAGAACAAATTCTTATTTACAATGACGGCCTACCAAAAGGCCTCCTGCGGGGACAGGGGCCTGGGATTAATAAATAAATAAATACAATATAAATATAGGACAAAACACACATCACAACAAGAGAGACACAACACTACATAAAGAGAGACCTAAGACAGCAAAACATGACAAAACAGCATTGTAGCAACACAACATGGTAGCAGCACAAAAACATGGTACAAAAATTATTGGGCACAGACAACAGCACAAAGGTCAAGAAGGTAGAGACAACAATACATCACACAAAGCAGCCACAACTGTCAGTAACAGTCACCATGATTAAGTCTTTGAATGAAGAGATTGAGATAAAACTGTCCCGTTTGAGTGTTTGTTGCAGCTCGTTCCAGTCGCTAGCTGCAGCAAACTGAAAAGACGAGTGACCCAGGGATGTGTGCGCTTTGGGGACCTTTAACAGAATGTGACTGGCAGAACGGGTGTTTATGTGGAGGATGAGGGCTGCAGAAGATATCCCAGATTGGGGGGGAGTGAGGCCGAAAAGGGTTTATAAAGAAGCATCAACCAGTGGGTCTTGCGTCAGGTTCACAGAGATGACCAGTTCACAGAGGAGTATAGAGTGCAGTGAATTGGTCCTATAAGGAGTATTGGTGGAAAATCTGATGGCCGAATGGGAAAGAACATCTAGCCGCTCGAGAGCACCCTTACCTGCCGAGCTATAAATTGTGTCTCCGTAATCTAGCATGGGTAGGATGGTCATCTAAATCAGGGTTAGTTTGACTTTACGATAGAGTTACAATAGAGGAAACCAAGTCTAGATTTAACTTTAGCCTACACCTTTGATATGTGCTGAGAGAAGGACAGTGCACCATCTAGCCATACTCCCAAGTACTTGTATGAGGTGACTACCTCAAACTCTAAACCCTCAGATGTAATAATAACACCTGTGGGAAGAGGGGTATTCTTCTTACCAAACCACATGACCTTTGTTTTGGAGGTGTTCAGAACAGAACTGTTATAGCTAAATGGCCCTAGAATTCACACTGATCGACTGTACTTGGCACAGTGTATTATGCACATAATCTAAGAGTAGAGAGCAAATAACCCCTAAACCAGAGAAGACTAGGCTAAATGGTTGCTTTTTAGTAGCCAACAGTTTACCAAGGGATACAAAAAAACTCAGTTGGTTTTAGCTGACTGTTAATTTCTCCCTTCTTCTGTTCCACCAAAATTAAGTGAATTACGTGTGCGTGCTTGGAAGCCTCCTGAAGGCCGTTGAAACATGAATGCCCAAAAACAATATAATCTACAACGCAGCACTTACGGTCTTCTGTAGGAATGACTTGTAGTGAGTAGACCCATTCAATCAAGCTGGGCTTGTCTATTACATTAAGAGAATCCAGGACATCAAGACCAGAGAGCGCAAAGAACACAATGGTCAACCTAGACAGGGAGGGACAAAGGTAAACAAACATTTATTCACCTAGTAATATTATACTATTAGAATTAGCCACAGCATATTTGAGGTAAGAACTGAAAACTAAATCATATGAGTGGTTACTTTACATGATGACAGCTGGATAGCCAACACCATGTGTTAGTTGGATAGCTAGAGGACTCCAAACAATCCAAGTGCACCACTTAGATAGCTAGTTTGTTTTTGAAAACCACTAATAAATAATGTGTGCTGTATTATGTATCTATGCTTTTAAATGACCAACTAAGCCTGGTCCCAGTCCAGACCTGTTTGTGTTGTTGGCATGACAATGACAGAATGAGTGACAGGGAGTTGGCATGATAGCAGAACTCCAGCTACAGCCACTAAGCTATGGCAGGTATGGCCACTAACTAGCAAGCTATATCTGAATGGTCAGTGCTAACATGGATCACTGAGACGTCCCTAACCCATTGAAGTTGACGTTTACAATGGTTAAGGTAAGGGTAAAAGGTTAGGGTAGCTGTGGAATGCTCAATTCAGTTATCATATTGAGGCAGAGTTTTAATAACTGGTTGCAGGATTTTCTACCAACAACAGAGTCACCACCAATCGTAACTGGCAGCAGATCCGTAGAAATTGTATGATAAATTGACACTCCAAATGGAAAATGTTGCCGACCCTGGTGTAGCCTGCAACTTTGGGATTGTAATGGCAGAATCTGCAACGGCCAGCAGTAGTAGGAGGATGTTTTTTTCCTTCTGGTTAGACTATTTTTATATCTGGCTCCGTCTTGAGTCATTATACGTTAATCAAATACAACCTATTGTTTGCTCATTGCTGTTGCTCCAAAATTGAATATAATGTTATCTCAACAAGGAAACAGTCGGTCGTATTTGATTTACGTTTATTAAAAACCTATGTATTTATATCCGTCTCGATATAAGAGAACGGAGTTGAGCGTTCCTCGGCTAGGGTAGAGGTTCGGGTTTAAGCCAGGGATGTCCCAAGGATCACGGATAGTAGTGGCCATAACTGAATCAAATCTAAAGTTGGCCAACTCTATGTGATAGTTACATTTTAGGCTGACTGGCTAACTATCTCGAGATAATAGGATGTCCATAAAACGTACCTAACGTTAGGTACCTAACGGTAGCAAGCTAATTCAGTTGGTTGCATTGCAAAAGGCACCAATGTTTAGTTGCAATTTTTATATTGAGTATGTTGTCTGAAAATGCTATAGCTAGCTAGCGTTAATTAACAAAAACACTTTTGGCCTGATGACAGCGGCACTGGCAGGCTCGTCTGTCACTCATTAGCATTCTGGCTAGCGAAGACGTTGTCAAATGAAAATAAGAGATAATTATTCATGCCAACATATGTACCTGCTTGTTTCTAATGATGAATATCTCTCTGGTAAAACTTGAAGACATCTTTGAAAGAATCGTACATGTCGATCTTTTAAAAAGTCAATTTGTTCAAATTCGGCAAGAGGGTTCTCTTCTTCCGCCATCTTTGAGTTTGAAACAACTTCCGCGTAAACAGGCTTTGCAACCTTCTTTGTTGCGGTTTAACGGCGGTTGGCATCCAACGTTTATGGTGCATTACCGCCACCAACTGGCCTGGGGCGAAAAAAGGAAACCGTACAGGCAAAAAATGGGGAGTTGGGACCTTATTCCACACAAACTGAAACGTAACAAATAAAAAATAAGTCCCACTTCTTAATAAACAAAATTCCATATCTCCCTTCTCAGGCTGTGGGGAATGAGAGGGTGGCACTCCATATAACTCCACCACTGAAAGATCTTTCAATCCCAGGAACCGTTCTAGTGCAGATCGCATTCTTGTTATAGCTCATTGCCGCAGACAAAATGACAGCAATCTTACTGGACTTCTTCTCCACTCCGGCAGCGCAATTAATCACCATTGCCAAAAACCCAAAGTCCACCTACTTAAAAATTAATATGTAACATATCCATATCCTTATAAGAGGCAAACTCTGCAGGCTGCAGTGAAGGCCTATCCAACACCGTGGAGTCTCCAGACAATTCGTTCCCTCAAATCTTTTGACAGCCTCTACATTGACAGCTTCTATCTCAAGGCCATCAGACTGTTAAATAGCCATCACTAGCACATTAGTGGCTGCTGCCCTATTCATAGACTTGAAATCACTGGCCACTTTAATAATTGGAACACTAGTCACTTTAATAATGTTTACATATTTTGCATTAGTCATCTCATTTGCATATACTGTATTTTGTCCTATTCTACTGTACCTTAGTCTATGCTCCTCTGACATTGCTCATCCAAATATTGATATATTCTTAAGTAAATTAAGTAAATTCTTAAGTAAATTTCACTTTAGATTGTGTGTATTGTTAGATATTACCTGTTAGATATTACTGCACTGCTGGAGCTAGAAACACAAGCATTTTGCTACACCTGCAATAACATCTGCTAAACACGTGTATGTGACAAATAAAATTGAATTTGATATGAAACGCTCTAGACAGCCCTGCCTCTGGCACCCGCATTCTCTTTCGCCTTCTTCGGGCATTTCAAAGATGTAGCTTCATGGTTCCCACCACAATTGCAACAATCCATACAACAATCTACTTTTCCACAAATCAAATCTAAGTTTATTTGTCACGTGCACTGAATACAACAGGTGTAGTAGACCTTACAGTGAAATGCTTACATACAGATTCTAACCAACAGTGCAAAAATTGTATTAGGTGAACAATAGGTAAGTAAAGAAATAAAAACAACAGTTAAAAGACAGTGGAAAATAACAGTAGCGAGGCTATATACAGGCACCGGTTAGTCAGGCTGATTGAGGTAGTATGTACATGTAGATATGGTTAAAGTGACTATGCATATATGATGAACAGAGAGTAGCAGTAGCGTAAAGAGGGGTTAGCGGGTGGTGGGTGGCGGGACACAATGCAGATATCCCGGTTAGCCAATGTGCGGGAGCACTGGTTGGTCGGGCCAATTGAGGTAGTATGTACATGAATGTATAGTTAAAGTGACTATGCATATTTGATAAACAGAGAGTAGCAGCAGCGTAAAAAAGGGTTTGGGGGGCGCACACAGTGTAAATAGTCCAGGTAGCTATTTGATTACCTGTTCAGGAGTCTTAAGGTTTGGGGGTAAAAACTGTTGTTGAGAAGCCTTTTTGTTCCAGATTTGGCAGTCTGGTACCGCTTGGTAGTAGAGAGACAGTCTATGACTGGGGTGGCTGAGGTCTTTGACCATTTTTAGGGCCTTCCTCTGAAACCGCCTGGTGTAGAGGTCCTGGATGGCAGGCAGCTTAGCCCCAGTGATGTACTGGGCCATTCGCACTACACTCGAGTTCCTTGCGGTCAGAGGCCGAGCAATTGCCGTACCAGGCAGTGATGCAACCAGTCAGGATGCTCTCGATGTTGCAGTTGTAGAACCCTTTGAGGATCTGAGGACCCATGCCAAATCTTTTTAGTTTCCTGAAGCGGAATAGGCTTTGACGTACCCTCTTCACAACTGTCTTGGTGTGTTTGGACTATTCTAGTTTGTTGTTGATGTGGACACCAAGGAACTTGAAGCTCTCAACCTGCTCCACTACAGCCCCGTGGATGAGAATGGGGGCGTGCTCGGTCCTCCTTTTCCTGTGGTCCACAATCATCTCCTTAGTCTTGTTTACGTTTAGAGATAGGTTGTTATTCTGGCACCACCCAGCCAGGTCTCTGACCTCCTCCCTATAGGCTGTCTCGTCGTTGTCGGTGATCAGGCCTACCACTGTTGTGTCGTCTGCAAACTTAATGATGGTGTTGAAGTTATGCCTGGCCATGCAGTCGTGGGTGAACAGGGAGTACAGGAGGGGACTGAGTACGCACCCCTGAGGGGCTCCAGTGTTGAGGATCAGCGTGCCAGATGTGTTGCTACCTACCCTCACCACCTGGGGGAGGCCCGTCAGGAAGTCCAGGATCCAGTTGCAGAGGGAGGTGTTTAGTCCCAGGATCCTTAGCTTAGTGATGAGCTTTGGGGGAACTATGATGTTGAACGCTGAGCTGTAGTCAGTGAATAGCATTCACACGTAGGTGTGGGTGGGTGGGTCCAGGGTGGAGTGGGTCCAGGGTGTCTGGTATAATGGTGTTGATCTCAGCTTTTCTCTTCTACAGACACTTGGCATATCCGAAAGCCATACAGTGATAATTACACTGTATCAGTCTTGGGTGGAACGCTCCGACATGATGATTCACATACCACAACTTCCCCTGGGCAGGGAGGGACTCCATATTAAAAAAAACAGAAGAACAGACAGACTCGTTACGGTCACTCCATTCACCACACGATTCATCCAATGTGCATCAACCACTCCTGGGATATTCTTCATTTGTCCAACATAAACGTCCCTCAAGACACCAGGTATTATCCCCTTTACAAATACCCTGCTCTGAAGAGCAACGCATGACACATCATAGTTCTCGAAATGGGTGAGACTCACCACACGTGCCTTCTTTTACACTTCTACTTCTTCTTTGGTATTATAGCGGTCCGCAAACAAATGTTATAGGTGCATTCCACCACCTACTGTATTGGCTGTGTATCAGGCCTACATTTGTGTAGTATCATTACACTTTGTGAAAGATTTGCCAGACCAACAAACCCTACACCCATTAAAAGTCTCACCACTATTCCACTACTTTGGCCCTATCTGATCCTAAGCCAGGCCAGCCGCCTGGGAGGATGGGATACTATTATTCAAAACACCTTGTAACTCTTCTGTAATAAAATCTCATGCACCCAACAGTGGAGGCTGCTGAGGGGAGGACGGATTATAATGTCTGCAACAGCACAAATGGAATGGCATCAAACCATGTGTTTGATGCATTTTCTAACATTCCACCTATTCCGCTCCAGCCATTACCACAAGCCCATCCTCCCCAATTAAAGGTGCCACCAACCTCCTGTGACACCCAAGTACTTCTCTGCAACCACAACATCTATCCTCTGTGATTTACGTTCCATTCCTGCGGTACAGTGGACAACCATGACCACCAAAAAAACTACCTTACTGAAGCACATCCTATCACTCTCTATTGACCTCAGCCTACTCACAGGGACCCTTTCAGGATCCCTCACTCTGGACCAATCTTCCTGTACTACTCTCTTCACTGCCTCAGCATATGACACCTTCTGTACTGCTCTGATCCTGGCAACCTCAACCTGCCTTTCTCTCACAGGACACCTCTCATCTCCAGCAAAATGGGTACCCCTACAGTTTTCACATAAACACACACATTTTTCCACCAATACTACACATTCCTATGTCTCATGTCATCCTGTACACTTCTCACATCTAGGAATCTCCCTCCTACACTGCTGCCACATGACCATAAGCTTGACACCTCAAACACGTTAATTAATTCAGGACAAAAGCTCTCACGGGATAACTTACAGACCCTAACTTGACTTTATCTTTTAAAGACTCTGCATCCCAACTCGGTAATACAGTGTCTTCTCTGTTTCGCAACGCTCTCTACCGGGTCTGCGTCGCACGACACAGCGAGCATCACAGATATTGAGAATCTTCAATTTCAGTTAATCCTCCTCAACACTTATCGCCACACCAGTTATCACTCCTTTCAATGGCACCCTGCTCCGAATAACATAGCAAGTCACAGTTCTTGACCCCAGTCGCATGGTGTGGAGCGCACGCTCCCTCTGGACGGCAGAAAAACACAATTCCACTTCGAGCCACTTTCACCAACCCAACCTCTTCTCCACACAACCTGACACCACATATGGTTCAACCAGAAGGCAACATTCCATTATGTCCAAAAATCTCACTCTAATTGGGCCAAAATCATCTTCAATCACGGACAGGATGACTGCACCTGCAACCGCAGTTAATTCACCCTCAATCTCATTTAATATGTTCCACTTTCTTCCTTTTCCCCCTGCCCGTTTTCTTAACGACCTCTATGGGTTCCTCTGACGACATCTCCACATCCAACAACCATTCGGGCGTAACCGCCCTCTTGTCCATCTCCCTGAGAGGCGATCCAAGCCCACTTCCCGTGATCCTCACAGCCTTTACTTCACCCACCACCTCTTCATATCCGAAACGGGTTTCTCAAGTTTCATCCAGGTGGTCATCCTCAATAAATCACACAAGATAAATGGGGACTTCAGCAGAGCTCAACCTTCTGTTTTCCAACCCAACTCTGCTCAGTTTCCCATTCTTTTGCATTGCAACGTTTGAAATGTTTTTTTCGTTTTGGTACACTGGAGGCTAAATATATTTGAAGAATGTAAAATGTTTACCGTCAAATGCACTTCTATAATAATATTAATTTCAGAATAAGACAAATAACAGGTGTAGGCCGACAGATATTCATGTTTTAATTCAGATAAGAAATGTGATAATGTATTGTTTAAAAGTGGAAATGACACAAAGCACAGATACAAGTGTGTTGAAATGACAAATAACCACACTGAGGATTGAATTTTGCATGATTAAATAAAAATCAAATTAGCATAGAAAATATTGGTTCCAGTCAGACATCCTCATAAGCCTTGTCTCCAGCTTGGGACAGCCCTGTAAGATGGTGATGAGCATAGATTAGTTACAGAGAAAGAAGATAGTGAAAAAGTGGGTGATGAAAATGTTTTGGGCTAATTCACCTATGAAACATCTGTAATACAGGTCCGCCCCCAGTGGGTCCAATCTCTTTGGTGCGTTCCTCCCATCCTTTGGTGGGTTTGCAAAGCCTGGAAGGGTCTCTGCTGATATGAGCCTCTGCCTAATGAAATCAAATGAATAGCAGAAAATAACTGGGTGGCATACATTGTGTACAATGGAATCAGTGCCTGCTGCTGTGTAAGGTCTTACCTTCTCCTTCAGCTTAGCCAGTCTCTTTTGTCTATCCAGCTCCTGCTTTTCCTTCTCCTGTTTCTCCTGCACTTTTGTCTCCAACTTCTGGAAGTCCTGCAGATAAGTCAGTTAACCATTATACTTTGACTTTCCTCCACCCCAGTCTTTCCTCCACCCCAGTCTCAAGTAGACATAACTGAGAAAAATACTACCTGAGCAACCTCAAATAGTACTCAGTACTTTGTTGAAGCACCTTTGGCAGCGATTACAGCCTCAAGTCTTCTTGGGAATGACTACAAACTTCGCACACCTGTATTTGGGAGTTTCTCCCATTCTTCTCTGCAGATCCTCTCAAGCTCTGTCAGGTTGGATGGCGAGCGTCGCTGCACAGCTATTTTCAGGTCTCTCCAGAGTCATTTGATCGGGTTCAAGTCGGGGCTCTGGCTAGGCTATTCAAGGACATTCAGAGACTTGTCCCGAAGCCACTCCTGCGTTGTCTCGGCTGTGTGCTTAGGGTTGTTGTCCTGTTAGAAGATGAAGGGGTCTGAGGTCCTCAGCAGGTTTTCATCGAGGATCTCTCTATACTTTGCTCTGTTCATCTTTCCCTTGATCCTGACTAGTCTCCCAGTCCCTGCCGATGAAAAACATCCCCATAGCATGATGCTGCCACCACCATGCTTCACCGTAGGGATGGTGCTATGTTTCCTCCTGACGGTTGGCATTCAGGCCAAAGGCCCTTCTCCCCACGATTGCTCAGTTTGGCCGGGCGGCCAGCTCTAGGAAGAGTCTTGGTGGTTCCAAACTCCATTTAAGAACGATGGAGGCCACTGTGTTCTTGGGAACCTTCAAAGCTACAGAAATGTTTTGGTACCCTTCCCCAGATCTGTACCTCGACACAATCCTGTCTCGGAGCTCTACGGACAATTTCTTCGACCTCATGGCTTGGTTTTTATCTCTGACATGCACTGTCAACTGTGGGACCTTATATAGACAGGTGTGTGCCTATCAATTGGATTTGATTTAAATCCAATTCTATTTGTCACATGCACCGAATACAACTGTTGTAGAACTTACAGTGAAATGTTTACTTACAGGCCCTTAACCAACAATGCTTTAAGAAATGAAGAAACATTTATTAAAATAAGTGTTAAGTAAAAAATAGAAAATAAAAGTAACAAATAATTAAACAGCAGCAGTAAAATAACAAGTGAGGCTATATACAGGGGGTACCGGTACAGAGTCATTGTGCGCGGGCACTGGTTAGTCGAGGTAATTGGTGTAATATATACATGTAGGTAGAGTTTTGATTTGATTTGAAATCATGTCCAATCAAATGAATTTAACACAGGTGGACTCCAATCGAGTTGTAGAAACAGCTCAAGAATGATCAATGGAAACAGGATGCACCTGAGCTCAATGTCGAGTCTCATAGCAAAGGGTCTGAATACTTATATAAATTAGGTATCTGCTTTTTATTTTTAAACATTTCTAAAAACCTGTTTTTGCCTTGTCATTATGGGGTATTGTGTCTCCATTGATGAGGAAAATGTTTTATTTAATCCATTTTAGAGTAAGGCTATAACAAAATGTGGAAAAAGTCAAGGGGTCTGAATACTTCCCAAATGCACTGTATATACAAAATACCTTGAGTAGTACCATTGTAAATACTGATCCTTCACATACCCTTTCCTGAAAGCGTTTGATGCAGTAGCCTGCCAGTCTTTTCTTCTCCTCCATGTCAGCCTGTTCCTGTTCCTCCTTCTGCATGGTCAGAAGTTCTTCCTCCTCCTTCTTCTGCCGAATGTGGGCCTCCAGAACCAGCTTCACCTCCAGCTGTCTCCTGCGCTCCTCCTTGGCTTGTCTACGCTGCAGGATCTCCCCAGTGAGCCTCTGCTCCTCCTCCTGCTCCAGGCGCAGCCTGCGCTGCCTTTTCCACCCTTCCAGGCGAGCCACCGCCTCCCTCCTCTCCTCCTCAGCCCTACGCTGCTGGGTCTCAGCCTGCGCCTCCCTCTCCCTCCTGGCAACGTTCTCCAGCTCATCCTGGTGCTGCAGCCTTGCAGCCCTCTCCTGCTGTCTCTCAACCTTCCACCGGTAAATGGCCTGGTGCATGGAGAGTGAAAATTAGCAAAATTATAAGACAAAACAAATATTCCGAGTATATTCATGCGATTTAACAGTTCAAAACAAATAGCTGACTGACATTTCAGAGCTCATAAATGGCGGTACTGTTCTAGCCATCTACAGTTGAAAGTGACTGGAAACTCATTACATTGCCTACAAAGTGATGCCCAGTCTACCTCTTTCTTCTTCTCCTGGAGGTACAGGAGCTCAAGATACCAATCTTCATGCTGTTCAACATTGTCTGGGGTTCTGCCTGGCAGGTAGAGCAAAGCCTCTTTCCTATAGGCTGGTTTGCCATTGTGCTTGGTCCACACTTTCAGAAAGCTCTGATGGTCATACTGGTCCCAGCCCCCCTGCTTCCCTCCAGTTTGCTGCAGGAACCTCTCTAGTGCGGTCACCTCTGGTGGGAGGTCTTCCTCTAGGGCTTTGGCCAGACACACCTTGCCTGGGGGAGCAGGGGGCAACTTTGGGTCTGCTTTTACAGCCAAAGACCAAGTCTCAATCTTCTTTTCAAAAGCACATATCTCCTGGCTGCATGTTCTTTCCTCTTTCAATAGATCCTCAAAACTAAAAAAAATAAGAAAGAGGCTTTTCATCTCAGTCTAAACTATAATCAAGTCATTTTGAAACATGCATTACATGACAGCTGACAGCTGTTAAAATATTGAACATCTCATACCTTTGACGTTGATCCCCCTTGAAAGTGTTGATTGAATTTTCAACTTCTGTCATTATGTCTTTCAGTTTCTCAATTACTAAAAAACAATCAACAGCATTTCTAAGTAGTTAAAGTATAACAGCCTGTATAAAGGGAGGTGAAGTGGGTATCAAATTCAACTGGCTTCATAAAAACATGAACTTCATGACTCCCCAATCTGTACTGTTTCCATGCACATGTTTAACCATCAACCAGCATATGACTTACACTCAGGGGTAGGCTTCACGTCAGTCAGCTGCATCTGAAATTTATTTACACCATTATGGATTTTCATCAGATGCTTTTGCACGTTCATTTCTGAGGGACAAAGAACATGAGCAACATTATTATTAAAGATGTTCAAATTACGTTTTAGTCAGTAAAATATTGAATGTGACATACAAAGAGTACTAAAACCACAAAAATACACACGCTCAGTATTTCGATCATCCTGAAGACCTTTATCAAACTCTTCCAATACTCTAAATCCATCTGAAAGACCATTCTTCCTGTTTTGTGTATTCAACATCTTCTCTTTCTCAAGTTTCTCAATCCTGTTTTAAGAACAATAGAAAATGAGTCTCAATACAATAGATGTGCATGTATAATCTCAATTCCCCTGCAAATTAATACGAGGAACTTACTGTTTTCTGAGTTTCTCTGCATTTCTGAGAAACTCTGTCTTTTGTTGGGAAACTCTATCTTCCAAACGTTGTGCATTGTGGTGAGTAGCTGTGATGAAGTCACCTTCCTTATGAGAAAACAAAAGCTAGTATGAGCCAGGTCTAACAGTCAGCCAATACGTTCTGTCATTAGATAATGCAATACCTAATATTCTAGCCTGGGCTCAGATCTGGTTGTGCTGTCTGACAACTCCTCCTACGGTGATCATTATTTACTGTCTCTAGAAGTTGGCAGAAATATCCCAAAAGAGTTGTCAGACAGCAACGCAAACAGAAGAAAAAAACGTATGTTTAAAGTGAAGCACGTTAGAAAGCAAGGTTAGCTAGCATAGCATACACACAAAATATAATTACTGTGTTTGTTGTTGGCAACCTGGCTGGCCGGTTAGCTATTTTGGTTTCCTTTGTTCTTAGCGAAGAAGCTTATAAGTTTTACTCAACGTTAAAATAATATTGTGTAGAGTATCGTTTGCTGGCAACTTCCAACAATTTAAATACATATAGAGGACAATAAAACGTTATTACCAGGAGTTGTGCATCAAAAAGCTCTTTGGTCGTTATGGAAGCCATTTTCATATTGAATTTTAAAACTTTAATGAGACCACATCTGTTGAGCCGAACCGTCCCACAGAGTTTCAAAACTCAGAGGCACAACATCGCAAGACTTCCGGGAAGGCTTGTGAAACAGACCAAATAGACCAGGCCGGGGTTTAGAGTTCGTGAAGTCAATGAGACAAGTGAAACATTTGTTCTTAGTTGTTAATTTTCTCACATTTTAAAGACAACCTAGATTTGAGCCAATGTCTTAAGTAGTTGAACATGTTAGTACTCCAACCCCGTGAAAGTGACAAACTGACACGTTTTCATTTTCGTCAAAAAAATAAATATAATATATGAGTGCCTTCGATTTGATGGCCTGCACATGCGCAGTTTGGCGCGAGACGACCGTTAGACCCGATGACGTTTTCTACTGAGTTTAGCCAGCCAACGTCGCCATGACGTCTTTGATGCTATTCCATCTGGAACTGTCATGTTATTTAGAGGTGTCGCCAGACCTCACCTTCTTGACCTACCCTCGCTTAATCCAGTGGACTCTCCAATAAGGAAAATATGTTTCTCCTTGCTCCCTCAGAACAATAGGTCTAAAAGTGCTTTATTTCAAAGGGATATTGTATCCATTCCTTATGTCACAAGTTACTGGAATACATTGGTCACTAATATCTGTTGGGAAAAAGTCTAGTTATTACCACACAAATACTTGCTTGTTAACAAGGTCAAAGAGGTATCTTTCAGAATGATCCATAATTATTACCCTGCGAATCATTACCTGAAGAAACTTAAAAAAGACATTAACATTGATAGTACTTTTTGTGTTGAGCATCCAGAAACAGTTTCACATTTATTTTGACATTGTCTACATGTAAAACAATTATGGAAAGATATTCACAGTTTTATAATTGTTAATATTCTTGATGACTTTTGTTTTTTTATGGGAGAATGTGCTGCTCGGTTTCCTTAACCATAATAAAGATAAAGAAAAATAATTTTACCTTATAGATCTAATTGTGCTAATGGCAAAATGTCATATTCATACATGTAAATTCAACCACGCTTCTGTGTTCTCTATAAGGAATTCGAGCAGTACATTAAGACCATTATACATTCTTCTAATAAGAAAGCTGTCAAAACAATCAATGTGTGTGCATCTTTTAAGGTCTTTGTATACCCCCTAGCATATGTTATCATTGTCTGTTTGTATACTTCTTATATGTATACTGATTTTTCTTCAATTAAAAAAATTAAACAAAATGTAAAAATGTAATTTAATTTAAAAAACGTCACCATGAAGTCGTCTACAAGTGTAACCATCCTCTTTACTGATTTGGCTACACCAGCAGAGGGCGCAGCTGATCATTTCGATCTTTGTAGCTCATTTACTGGTCATCAGCTCGACAGACAGACAGACAGACAGGCAGACAGACAAGACAGACAAGACAGACAAGACAGACAAGACAGACCAGGCAGGCAGGCAGGCAGAAAGAAAGAAAGGTCACCCCGAGTGATGCACTGCATTTCAGTGCTAGAGGTGTCACTACAGACCCTGGTTCGATTCCAGGCTGTATCACAACCGGGCGTGATTGGGAGTCCCATAGGGCAGAGCACAATTGACCCAGTGTCGTCCGGGTTAGGGTTTGGCCGGGGTAGGACGTCATTGTAAATAAGAACTTGTTCTTAACTGACTTGCCTAGTTAAATAAAGGTTAAATAAAATAAAATACAAATCCAACAGTCCAAAATATGGATATCACCTCAACATACATACATACATACATACATACATACATACATACATACATACATACATACATACATACATACATACATACATACATACACACACTCAAATAATCTGCTGTCTGTTGATGATTAGGTTATTTTAAGACACCTTTTAAATGATGGCCAGCAGCCACAATTTCTGTGCTAGATGGCTTGACAATTCTCTGGAGTAAGTGAATATGAATAGTAACTGAAATCCATTATTGAAGGAGGATATTAAGGATGATCGCCAGTCCGTGGGTGTAAAGGCATGAATAGCAAACGATCCAAGAAAAGCACACGTTCAAATTTCCTATTTTTGTCACCAGCTCAGAGAGAAATTTAAATTGATTAAAGAGATGTAAAGATCATAGCATTATACTAATTGTAATAACAAATTGGACACATGGGGAAAGCTAGGCTAGCCATGTGTATTTTGGACAGAATGTATGCAATAGATATCAGCAATTGGAATGTCATTTCACAATAGTAATTCTCATAGACAGATGACATAGTGAAAAATAATAGCGTAAAATAATTTGCATAGTTTTATTGTAAGATATTCTTACTAACATACTGACAAGATGCGCAGCATGTCTCCCTTCTTCTTCAGAAGTGAGTTAGATATATTTACCGATGACTGGTTTGTGTGTATCCATGTAATTGACTCTTCTGGGTGCAGCTTGTTTTCAACTGCCTTCTGGTGGATAACAGATTGGTTACAAACACACACACAGCAGGCATAGTAAAACCTTCTGACAGCTGACCACTGCTGCTGGAGTTCCATGTAACTCCAGCCAGCGACCTCTGTGATGGTGCAAGGGTTTGAGCTTTG
Source organism: Oncorhynchus mykiss (assembly GCF_013265735.2). NCBI lineage: Eukaryota > Metazoa > Chordata > Actinopteri > Salmoniformes > Salmonidae > Oncorhynchus > Oncorhynchus mykiss. Next base: position 11,452,261 of record NC_048570.1, read on the forward strand.
GGTGAACCTGGGACAATTGGGAAAGTGATGCAAGTCAGTTAAGAACAAATTCTTATTTACAATGATGGCCTACCCCAGCCAAACCCTAAACCAGACGATGCTGGCCAATTGTGCGCCGCCCTATGGGACCGGTTGTGACACAGCCTGGAATCAAACCAGAGTCTGTAGTGATGACTCTTGCACTGAGATGCTGTGCCTTAGACCGCTGCGCCACCCGGGAGCCCATCGTATGACTCCTCCCCTTATTCTCTGCTGTGTGAGAACACACGCTACTTACCTTCCCCCACCTCTCCTAGTCTTGACTTGATTTCAGGGATTTTAGTGTGCTAGTATGATGATTAACAATCTTAAAATGTCAAATGGTAGTACAAAATATAATCTGATGAGAGGTCAATCTAACTTTGTCCAACAATAAAGTAGTAAAACAGATCCAGCACAAGACAATGCCAAGATTAAAGTAAATACCCCGAGGATCATCTTTTTAATAATAGACAGGAAGTGGGTCGTTTTAGACAGACAATTGGGTCCCTGTAATCTTTTTAAAGGGATAGTTCACCATAATTACAAATACCTCATGTCATGGATAGAAAGTAATCTCTGGCTCAGATTTACGGTCTGTGACTTTACTGCAATTTAACTTTAGAATCACTGGTATCAGAAAACAATATTGAGGTCACAATCGCAACATTGTGTCAATTAGCTGAAGCTTTGTTTTCAGTTATGGATAAAAATGAAGGTCTGTTTTGTGAATTGATATGGGATACGGGATGGTACAAGGGTTTTCATTCGCAACTATTGAAAGGTATGCATTTTACACATGTAGCAATGTATTTGTTGTTAACTGAGCTCAGTATAGAAACACATGGCACAAGCTGGGATGACTAGGTGAAAGCAGAGCTATATCAACAGGAATTTGCATTTTATCATCTCGCATTGGTTTGGACAGTGTTTACTTCTTCTGTCTACCTCCTTGGTGAAACAGGGTCCTATGCAGGTATCTGTCACCACAAGATATCACTGCTATGTACACATACAACGTGCTTGAAGTGGACTGAAGTAAGTGCTGGTACTCTTCTGGGTACCACACAGTACTGTATTTATTTAGGTGCCATAAAATAGCCGATATTCTATAAGAGGGACCGGAACTCAAGCAGTAGAAAACAAACTGGTGTGTTCCTGTTCAAGTCAAGCACTACACATACAGTAAATTATAAGCAAATACAGTGTCCAGGGGTGGGAAGAGTACTGAAATATCCTACACAAGTAGAAGTACTGTTACTTTAATGAAATCTCACTAGAAGTAAAACTACTCAAGTAAAAGTTATAATTCGTTACTTTCCACCTCTGACAGTGTCTTCCCTCCATAAAGCTTTTTATGATGACTGGAGAATTATTACATGTATAGAATTTGTCATGAGTGTTGTTGACAGAATAAAAAGATTAAGAAATACACTCTTTTTTTTTTTAAATCACATGGGCTGTTTTTCTCAGAAGGATATTTATGTCCTAGAATGCAACACAAGCATGGCTTCAGTCAACTCTACCCTTGTTTGTTGGAGAGTGTGAGGTCTGCTCTGTAGGAGTGATAGTATTACATATCTACCTGTGTGAGCTGTGAAATTCGCTCATTGTAGGCATGCCACTCAAGCACAGGGTTGTTGCCACTTGCCATGTGGCTTCACTTGTTTGGCACTACAAATGCTGACTAAACATTTACACCATGACCTGACCTCCCTACCTCAGCTATGTTATTGACATTTCTGTTAACTTTTATGAGGCCAACATACTATATTACGCCCTCCTTTCTGGTTGTCTCATTAACATGTCAAACAAAGTGATTGACAAATCAATGGGGACATAGAGAGTTACATAAAACTAGTCCACGGACTTTGGCTACACTGGATATTTGACTAGAATTCAACCTTTTGTTCATAAAAAAAAAAGCGTTTGTCCAGACTCTATTCGATTTTGCAGCCTGACTTGTCATATGACATCAACGGATAACCTTTGTTAAGCACGTATCCGCTAAATTCAATTGTTACTGATAGCACATATTCTGGTTTCTTCATAGGTCAGTAATCTTGCAGCCTACAACAACAACATCCCTCCAAGGAAAATTATACCCATTTAAATGGCGAGTGATAGCACAAACACATGCATAAAGTAGGTCAAGTATTAGCGCCACATGTATTAGCTGACATACAGTGCCTTGCGAAAGTATTCGGCCCCCTTGAACTTTGCGACCTTTTTCCACATTTCAGGCTTCAAACATAAATATATAAAATTGTGGGACACAGTCATGAAGTGGAACAACATTTATTGGATATTTCAAACTTTTTTAACAAATCAAAAACTGAAAAATTGGGCGTGCAAAATTATTCAGCCCCCTTAAGTTAATACTTTGTAGCGCCACCTTTTGCTGCGATTACAGCTGTAAGTCGCTTGGGGTATGTCTCTATCAGTTTTGCACATCGAGAGACTGAAAATTTTTCCCATTCCTCCTTGCAAAACAGCTCGAGCTCAGTGAGGTTGGATGGAGAGCATTTGTGAACAGCAGTTTTCAGTTCTTTCCACAGATTCTCGATTGGATTCAGGTCTGGACTTTGACTTGGCCATTCTAACACCTGGATATGTTTATTTTTGAACCATTCCATTGTAGATTTTGCTTTATGTTTTGGATCATTGTCTTGTTGGAAGACAAATCTCCGTCCCAGTCTCAGGTCTTTTGCAGACTCCATCAGGTTTTCTTCCAGAATGGTCCTGTATTTGGCTCCATCCATCTTCCCATCAATTTTAACCATCTTCCCTGTCCCTGCTGAAGAAAAGCAGGCCCAAACCATGATGCTGCCACCACCATGTTTGACAGTGGGGATGGTGTGTTCAGGGTGATGAGCTGTGTTGCTTTTACGCCAAACATAACGTTTTGCATTGTTGCCAAAAAGTTCAATTTTGGTTTCATCTGACCAGAGCACCTTCTTCCACATGTTTGGTGTGTCTCCCAGGTGGCTTGTGGCAAACTTTAAACAACACTTTTTATGGATATCTTTATGAAATGGCTTTCTTCTTGCCACTCTTCCATAAAGGCCAGATTTGTGCAATATACGGCTGATTGTTGTCCTATGGACAGAGTCTCCCACCTCAGCTGTAGATCTCTGCAGTTCATCCAAAGTGATCATGGGCCTCTTGGCTGCATCTCTGATCAGTCTTCTCCTTGTATGAGCTGAAAGTTTAGAGGGACGGCCAGGTCTTGGTAGATTTGCAGTGGTCTGATACTCCTTCCATTTCAATATTATCGCTTGCACAGTGCTCCTTGGGATGTTTAAAGCTTGGGAAATCTTTTTGTATCCAAATCCGGCTTTAAACTTCTTCACAACAGTATCTCGGACCTGCCTGGTGTGTTCCTTGTTCTTCATGATGCTCTCTGCGCTTTTAACAGACTTCTGAGACTATCACAGTGCAGGTGCATTTATACGGAGACTTGATTACACACAGGTGGATTGTATTTATCATCATTAGTCATTTAGGTCAACATTGGATCATTCAGAGATGAACTTCTGGAGAGAGTTTGCTGCACTGAAAGTAAAGGGGCTGAATAATTTTGCACGCCCAATTTTTCAGTTTTTGATTTGTTAAAAAAGTTTGAAATATCCAATAAATGTCGTTCCACTTCATGATTGTGTCCCACTTGTTGTTGATTCTTCACAAAAAAATACAGTTTTATATCTTTATGCTTGAAGCCTGAAATGTGGCAAAAGGTCGCTAAGTTCAAGGGGGCTGAATTCTTTCGCAAGGCACTGTATGTGGAAGGACTAATTGTAAACAAAATATTTCCTCTCTGCACACCTCTTGATGATTAGATTATTTCTAACATTCAAATAAATGATCCTCTTCCTCTTTAACGCAGTACTACTACAGTACACTAAAGTTATAAATAGCACTCCACAAATTTCTCACGGGAAATAGTTCTGAGTGAAACACCTTGCTGGATGGCATCGGTATCCTGTTCACACCCTTACCAAGTTTCTGTTGTCTTGTGTGATGTATGAGTCCTTTTGTTATTAGCATGGAAGCAGCATGACTCATGGTATGTGTTTGTGATGCATCAGTCCAGTGGCCTGCTTGCAAGTCTCTTACTGCTCTCTTGCTAACTCCTAATTAGAAATGAATGACATTTTAGTTAGTGGTAGTTTATCATTATTATTATTATTACATGTAGGCCGTACTTGGCAGCAAAAAGCTGAATTGCCATTCACAGCACATTCAAATAATACTGTTTGGCTTGACAATAGAGTAGACAAGAGCACAAACAGATCTGGGACCAGGCAATCGGTCCATTCCACTGAATAAATTGAGACATGTTGAAAGTGTGAAAAGAGAGGTTGACCCCACATAAAAAATACTACAGTTTGCTATAGAATACCATGGTACTTACTTTAGAATTGTATAGTATTCTGAAGTAAACTGAAGTAAACTGTAGTATTCTGAAGTAAACTATAGTAAACTGAAGTAAACTGTAGTAAACTGAAGTAAACTGTAGTAAATTGAAGTAAACTGTAGTAAACTGTAGTAAACTATAGTAAACTGAAGTAAACTGTAGTAAACTGAAGTAAACTATAGTAAACTATAGTAAACTGTAGTAAACTGAAGTAAACTGAAGTAAACTGTAGTAAACTGAAGTAAACTGTAGTAAACTGAAGTAAACTGTCGTATGGCACCAATAGACATGGTCACCCTGTTCATGGCTCCTGACAAGCATTTCACTACACCTGCAATAACATCTGCTGAATATGTTTATACAACAAATAAAGTTTGATTTGTATACTGTAAAATACTAAACTACACTCTGTAGTATCCCTCGGTCATGTGTAGTACTTACTATATAATTTGGTAGTATATTGTAGAATACTATACTCCACACTGTAGTATTCTTTGATAATGTAGTGCTTACGATAGAATTTTGTAGTACACTGGTGAATACTATATTAAACACTACAGTATTATATGCAAAAACACTATGTTTTTTAAACTATAGTATTACTACATTATTTAATTTGCATATACTCCACCCATTACCATCCCCCATATCCCAATCATGAGAAACTTACATGTGAAGTATGAACCATACATTGTGTTCCCCACAGGTTATAGAAAAGAGCAGAGGCACTGAACTATCTGTTCAGATGCCAGTTCTACAGAATATGGAACATTTGCTCATAGTATTTGCCCAGGAGTTTTCCTCGTGGAGAAAGCTCCCATTTCTGCCAAAGATAATACATTAAAAAAACACTTTAGTAAATACTACCCATTCACATATCCCAATTTGTGCCACCCATAAGTGAGTATAGTCCATATATTGAGTTCCCTACAGGTTATAGTAAAGAGCAGAAGCTCTGAACTATACGTTCAGACCCCAGTCCTACCTACCGACATACCTACAGCCTCAGTCCAGACCCTTCGCACCTCCAGTCCACCATCAAGTTAGTACAGGGGAGCACCAGGCAGTCAGTGGTGTGGCACGTCAAGACCTTTGAACAGCCAAGAACCACCTAATAACACAAACAACCCGCTAGATGCACTCATCCACCTCCCTCATCCACCCCTGCAACTAAATGATCAAACCTGGACCCCCCCAAATAAACAATAATCATGACCCTGACAACATCCGAACAGGACTTTCCTCAGATGGCTGGCTGTTCATGTTTGCCTCTTCCCCAGAGAATCCATCTATAACGCCACAAGATACCTACAGAAAACTTCCCCCACGGTGGCACTCGCACTGAACACACCCACCAACTGTTTGTGAGTGCTCCGTAGCCAGGAGGGTCTGGCCCTGTATGCTCCCTCTGTCTTCCAGCCTCCAGCCTTGCCACCACATCGATCCTCCTCCAACACCAGCCGATGGACATACCCTCCACCACCCCATTCCCTCTCCATCTCTTCCCCCTTCCTCCTTCTTCACTGAGCCTCTCACAGAACCAGAACCATTCATCATCACACCGGATGTGGCGCGGAGGTGGGACCAAACACCAGACCTTCACCTGGAGTAAGCAGGCCACAGGGAAGTACAACCATTGGCCTCTGGGTCTATGGCTCCCTGCTGTCTCTACTTGCTTCTCAGGTTGTCCTTCCTCCCCTCTACAAATCCCGACCCAGCATCACCCAGTTCCCGGTTCATGTTCTTCCCAGGTCCCCAGCAACAGACCCAGCACCAACCCCTGGTTTCCAGTCCTAGTACCAATATGATTTCCAACCTGGCCTCAACACAAACCCAGGTTTTCCTGGTCCCAGCCCAAACACCAGCACCAACCCTGGACACAGCACTGATCAACCACAACTACCCCCTCCATCCAGACTGCTAGCCCAGACCACCCCGCTTCCCATCCTCCAACACAAAGACACTCAACCAGAACAACCATGACTGACTAACTAATTAATAGACTAATTATTGATACCTGTTTCTTAATTTAATGCATTCATTCGTTTTTATATCTTTTTTCTTGTTGGTTTTTCTTTTGATTTGATGAGATTAAGTTGGATTGATTACTTATTGTTTGAATTGTTTGTTTTAGAATTGTAACCAAATTGATTTGAAATTGTAACGAATTTTGGAACAACCAAATAAATTGACCTACCTTCAGGTTATGGAAAATGTGCTCTTTGTATTTCCCTAGTAGGTGTCTTCAAGGAGAAAGCCCCCACTTCTATGTCAACAACATATTTACACAGCAATACAAATAGGAGTAGCTTAACGCTGCCTTAGGGAGAATCTAGTAGTATCTTAACGCTGTCTTAGGAAGACTCTAGAAGTAGCTTAACGCTGCCTGAGGAAGACTCTAGTAGTAGCTTAACGCTGCCTGAGGAAGACTCTAGTAGTAGCTTAACGCTGCCTGAGGAAGACTCTAGTAGTAGCTTAACGCTGCCTGAGGAAGACTCTAGTAGTATCTTAACGCTGTCTTAGGAAGACTCTAGTAGTAGCTTAACACTGTCTTAGGAAGACTCTAGTAGTAGCTTAACGCTGCCTGAAGGAGACTCTAGTTGTAGCTTAACGCTGTCTTAGGAAGACTCTAGTAGTAGCTTAACGCTGCCTGAGGAAGACTCTAGTAGTATCTTAACGCTGCCTGAAGGAGACTCTAGTTGTAGCTTAACGCTGTCTTAGGAAGACTCTAGTAGTAGCTTAACGCTGCCTGAGGAAGACTCTAGTAGTATCTTAACGCTGTCTTAGGAAGACTCTAGTAGTAGCTTAACACTGTCTTAGGAAGACTCTAGTAGTAGCTTAACGCTGCCTGAGGAACTCTAGTAGTAGCTTAACGCTGCCTGAGGAAGACTCTAGTAGTAGCTTAACGCTGCCTGAGGAAGACTCTAGTAGTAGCTTAACGCTGCCTGAGGAAGACTCTAGTAGTAGCTTAACGCTTCCTTAGGAAGACTCTAGTAGTAGCTTAACGCTGCCTGAGGAAGACTCTAGTAGTAGCTTAACGCTGCTTGAGGAAGACTCTAGTAGTAGCTTAACGCTGCCTGAGGAAGACTCTAGTAGCTTAACGCTGCCTGAGGAACTCTAGTCGTAGCTTAACGCTGCCTGAGGAAGACTCTAGTAGTAGCTTAACGCTTCCTTAGGAAGACTCTAGTAGTCAAAACGTGTTGCAGTTGTGCGTCCTCATGTACAATGCTGAGCTGCTAATGTTTTTGCAATGTACTGTCCGCCTACTCGTTTTCTTTGTTGGATTACCTGCCATTTAGGGGCCTACCTTCCCACTGCCCTCATCTGACAGATAATACAACAAAAAACACTAGTAAATACTAGTCATGTCCGCAAAAACACTACAGTGAATACTATGGTATATAAATATAGCAATACTAGTGTTTAGAGCTATATTATTTGTTCATACGGGACAGCCTAAAAAGGCCCTGTTGAAAAGGGCAGATGGTGGTGGTTATAGAAACCTGAGGCCTGGAGGCAGTCCGTTGGGTACATCAGCTGCAATGTAGAGACGAATCAAGGGTAATGCATACCACCACATAAATCCAGGGGCTCGAGCGTCCATGCCAGGAAAGTGAACTGGGCCTAAACAGAGATAGCAAACAGCCCCCCCCCCCCCCCCCCCCCCCCCCATGCTAAGCTAACAGCTGCTCGCCCATGTCACTGTAGACCCATCTCTCAGATCAGTGAGAGGGAAATACAACTATTCACAGCACAGTCACTAGCTTTACCTAATATACACTCCCCTCTCTTGTTCTGGATTCTCACTGGACCAAAACATATGAATCACAGACAGTCCTGTAAAAGACAAACTAGGACGTAGAGATGTATGTAAACGTGACAGACCATCCAGACAACACTTGGATCAGAAACTTTCATTTTATGTCAGCTAACCAGCATAAATGGATGTTAAGTGTGAGGGAATGTGCAAAATGAGCGTGAATGAAACCTTTGTGGAGTTTAATAGGACATGTAAATTAGTCATTTTACACTGGAATCTGATAGCAGGGTGTAATGGTGTCAGTATCAGTTTTGTGTGATGATACATCTGTTTAATAGTGTGGCTCACCACCAGGACAAATAATCTCCAACTAACACCATAAAAGAACTGGCAAGGGCACTGCCCTTGCTGCCCAGAGGAAGACTGGGAGACTAGAATAGCTCTGAAATGGCATTGGTGTAATCATGCCACCTCTTCCTATAAATATGCCCTGTTGTTTTCACAGTTGACTCAGTGGGGTGAGCCGTTGCACAGTGGTAGTTAGGAAGATTGGTACCTGCCTGCTCAAGTGTCCCCCGCACGTCTATTTCCCAGTGAAAGCTTAGCTGAGGTCCTGTTTTAATGGAAGCTTGGCTGAGGTCCTGTTTTAATGGCCTGTTGACATTCTGTTCCACATGTGACCCTCGTACCCAGAGTTCCCCATGTTATTACCCTCTCTATTTTAAGCTCTGGGGGAGGGGATCTTAAACAGGTCATGCTTTCTTTGTCTAATGGTTCTGTCTCTCATTATTGATAAATCAACTTAATTGAATCTTTAAAAGCTAGTCTCAGAAAATAAGTACGTTCAGAGATAAATACAGTGGAAGTTCACTATTGTCATTACTATTCACAGATGAAGCACTATAATATTCTATCTGTTATGCGGCTGTCATAGCACCTGCACCCATATGAACAAATATTAGAGTATACTATGCTCTAAATACTGTAGTATTAGTATATAGTATTCGCTGTAGTGTTTTTGCGGAAGTATACTGTAGTATTTAATGTAGTGTTTTTGTGGACAGGACTATACACTGCAGTATAATTTACTACAGTACAAATACTGTAGTATTACTATAGTAAAAACTATTACTTAGAAATATAGTATTGTAATTACTATGTTTTTGCAGATAATACTGTAGTATTTAATATAGTATTCTACAGTATGCTACACAATTCTATCGTAAGCACTACACAGTCAAGGGATACTAGTGTGTAGTGTAGAATTCTACAGTATACTACAACATTCTAAAGTAAGCACTACATGACCAAAGGATACTACAGTGTGGAGTATTGTATTCTACAGTATACTACAAAATTATATAGTAAGCACTACACGATCAAGGGATACTACAGTGTAGTATAGTATTCTACAGAATAATATACTAGGTAATATAGTATTCTCTAGTCTTTTTTTTGTGGGAACATGTGCCATATTTTTCAATGGAGTCTCCTTTTTCACATTGGCCGATACTAATGAGAAATTCCAACACTTTACCAGACAAGAGCTCCCATATGAGAGGTAAAGGGACTTTCATTAGAGTACCAACCTTCCACACACAGGAAGCGGCGCTGGGCCTAATGGAACCTGTCATCTCCTGTCCAGACAACTGCAAGTTATCCCTTTGAAACTCAACGTAAAAAAAAAATGCCTAAATTGGGCAATTAAAGGCATCTAGGGCCTACGTTAACTTCGATGAAAATGATAGACCTTCCAAAATGTTTTATGCAACATTATCAGCAAGAGATTTGATGTAACGTTGAGTAATTAAATGGGTGTGACAAGTGTTGGTAATGGTAATATTATAAAAATTCTGCTTGTAACCAACAGAATTTGTAAAAACCCAAAAATGTAATGCGTGCCAACATATTAGCTAAGATTTATTAGAAGGCAAACTGACTGTCAGGCGAAAAGTATTGGACGTTTCACAATAGCAACATCTGACAATCACATTCACCGTGGTTGTCTGAACCGTGCACAGCTGGCGATGACTCATTGGTCATTCCCCATTATCTGCAACAAAGTCAAGGAGCGTCATCACTATCTTTCCTTTGCGGTACCTCAAAACTGTTTCGATTACCAGCTGAAACTTTCATGGGTTGATTTTACTCCAGGCTCAGAGTTTGTCTGGGCTGTGTCTTCACATTACCCTAAAACCTACTCTGAGCTGGGAGTTGTCTTAAAAACAGGTTAACATGATTTCTAGAACCTTTTCTGAGATGCATTTAGGGAGTGCCATCTTTCAGTTGGGTTTATGGGCGTTGTACTGACTGAAACACCTGCAGGGAGACATTGGAGCGAGCCCTTATTTAGGCCACGTTTTCAGTGGGGCATTATTCTGGGTTATTTTAAGACACGACAGAAGTAGGCTGAGCGTCAATTGCCAAAAAGGACAGAAATTATAAATGACCGTAAGTGTGTGTAGCCCAGTAAAGGAAATAGTTTAAAAAGGGTTGGGTTCATTGGGGGTGCAAAGTCCTTTTAGGGGTGAAAAACAACACAATATTGCAATGAAAATACACTCTAAAATGTGTGACCTATTGAGTGGCAATAAAACTAGGCTAATTCTCAGAAGAAAAAAACTATACAATTTACTCATGCTTGACAGACTACAAGCAAGTCTGAACATGCTCAACCATACTGTACCCTCTTTTTAGTTTAATGACGTGAACATTCCAGCCAAGAGGTAGGCTAATGAGTTGAGAAAAGATATTACGACAAAGAATCTAAAAAAAGTTGGTCTTGACCATGTTTTTCTACAATAGAGAAACAACAATAGCATAACCAACAAGTCTTTGTTCAAGCACCATGGCCAACTAGACAGGCCTAGTGTGATCTATCAAGAGGATCCACCCTACTGGCTACAGGCATTCCTCGACCCATGACTCATCAAGAAAAGAACATCCAGTAACACTGCCACATTTTAAAGGGGTGGGAAATCGGTGTGTGCAGGAGAGTCACTACAGAGACAAATGTAATCCTGCTGCATAGCTACTTGGGACTGAATGAAAACACTGGGAAAAAGAGGGCAAATGCAACATGGGTTTATTGTCAAATTAGTTCTTAAGACATGAAATTGATCATTGGAATTTTGTTATTGGAATCTTACAGTCTGTAATAAAGTGCAGAATTAAAGCAAGTTCCCTGGTATGGTTCCTTTGAATGGTTCTGTATTTAGCTAAATCTATTCCTTAACATATTAAGTTAAGCCCTTTTTTTTTAAACCAGATGAATAAAGCTAATGTGCAAGGTTACTTCACAAAGCTCAGACAGACACACTGTACAAGGCCTTCCTACTTTCCAATTATAATGCAATTGGATGAATAAGGTTATACGTTTGGGTTCGTCAGAGCTCTAAAGCGTTTATGCAATAATTTAATGATATGCCATTCAAAACGCAGATGACGAGGGGTTTCCTTTGAATTCTAACTACATGCACAGACATATTAGTTTCCAACTAACCATGTTGCTTTAGTGCTCAGATCACCATAGAAGAATCAGGTTCAAAGGTCAATGATATCAAGCATGAGGGTTGCATACACTCCTACTCAACTTCAGCACTTAATAACCTTTAACAGTTCGCACATGAAATCACCCAACCCCACCACTAACAGCATTCAGTAATTGTCACATCACATCCCTCTGCTTAGTGTAACAAATTAGGGAAAGATGAAGGAACAGGGGAGTTACCACAACAAAATGCAAGACACCGCACAGAACAGTCGCATATCATAGCCTGTGCATAGAAGGAATAAAGCACTTATGGTATTTGCAAACATGACCACTTCATGAAGCATCTGTATGGTTTTGATCGAGAAATTAGTCCATTACTCAACTCCACAGACCCAAAACCCTGAAAACATTAACACTGAATGAGAGCATAATGAACGTACAATGAAACGTAGAGGGTCGATATATTGGCAACATTGGCTGCATTTACACAGGCAGCCCAATTCTGACATTTTTGTCCACTAATTGGTCTTTTGATCAATCGCATCAGATCTTTTTCAGAGCTGATCTGATTGATCAAAAGACCAATTAATTAAAGAAAAAGGTTTGAATTGGAACCATGGTGATGTAAAAATGACTCAACATATTCCTGCATCTTTGCAAATAGAGAAACACACAAAGAGAAATCTCTTAATGATATCTTAATAAATAGCATGGAATATGTAGAAATTAGAAAGCAAAACACTAGCTCGGTTCAAAATATTGTGCATGCCCATATTACAAAAATCCCCATTGATTTTCCACAGAGCTTTAACTCTGGCTTTGTAGGGGGGGAAAGCGAAGTTGTTCACGTGACATTCATCCTCGACTTCAATATGATCAAAAGAGCAGGATCACACTCCACTCACACCTCTTTAATAGTCATTATCTGTGGAGAAGCACAAAGGCCTCCAGCTTCTCTGGGATGTTGCCTCTGTAGGAAAGGCTGTGTTTGACGATGGCCCGCGCAGACAGACACTGCAGGGTGGTGTGATTGATGGGTTGGATCAGGTTCTTGGCCATCTCCTTCTCGTCCAGCAGGTCACAGGCCATCTGCTTCAGGGAGTTGGTGCTGTCAAAGTGCGTGCCGCAGGCAATCAGCAGATTCATGATGTCCGGGTGGTTGTTGGAGGCGGCCACATGCAGGGGGCTGTTGTTGTCCTCGTCGCGGAAGTTGACGTCCGCCCCACACTCCAGTAGGATAGAGGTGACATAGAAAGAGGGGAACTTACAGACAGGATAGCGGCCCACGCAGGTGGTGTTCCTGTCCACAGCCAGGTGGAGCGGGCTGTAGCCATTCTTCCCACAGGGCTGCAGCTTGAGGAACCTGTAGATGGTCTCCTTCTTCAAGTGGTCCTGCTCCACGGTGCAGGGGACCTTCTCCAGCAGGCAGATGAGATGCAGGATGATGGAGAGGGCCTTGCTGAGCTGAGCCGGGTCAGGCAGGTTCTGTTTCACCGCCCGCTCAATCTCCAGCACGCTCTTACTGAGGATGCCCATGAGGTCATCGAAGGAGACTGAGGTGCCCAGCAGGCCTTTGGCGCGGTCCTGGAGCATGAAGGAGAAGAGCTCAGCGAAGGACAGCAGGCTGCTGGCTGTCATGGGGCTGAGGGGGTCCAGGTTGCTCTGCTGCATGTCCAAGGCGTACTTCCACAGATTGATACAGCGCTCAAAGTTCCCAGAGTCGGCATATACAGCACCCCGGTAGCGGATGTAGTAAGAGGTGTCGGGGTGGGAGGGGCCTAGGATGCGCTCTCTAATGAGCAAGGCCTGCATCCTCATCTCATCTGGTTCAGAGATCAAGCTGTCTAGCTCCTCCTCATTACTTACCTCCCTGGCATGGTCATAGGCCATGATCAACTGCTTTGGGTGTGCTTTGTGGAGAACATTGTTGCCGTCCCTGTATCTCAGGTCCATGGCCCTCTTCCAGTACTTTAATGCCCCAAGAAGATCACGCTTTTTATCCACAAAAGTGGCACCAAGTAGTTCCAAGGCGTTTATTCTCTCCAATTGGCGTGTTTGCTGGTGTTGAGTCAAATAGTTAACAATGTTAGTGTGGCCCGTCACACTAGCGGACAGTAGTGGGGTCATTCCATAACCATCCCTCTCCATGGTGGCACCATATTTTAGCAGCATCTTCATTATCTCCAAGCTGCCGGATTCAGCACAGTCATGTAATGCCGTGTTACCTGTGAAGAAAGAAAAACAATTTCATGTGTTCCGCAAAATGGGAGTCATTTTTGGCAGACATTCTAGTAATAAAGAGCAATATATATGCAAGTTATTTGAAAAGAAGATGAAGTGAAGAGACAAAAGGTTGATCAAAATGTTAAATTCTCTACATTTCAACTAAATGGGTTTGTCACATGCTTGCCTGTAGCCTTATCTCACTAGGAGAAACCTCTGAGTGATGAACTCAATGTGCCAATCTAAGCGTTACGCCAAGGGGGTGCAAATCTCATGGACACGAACAGATCTTGTGAGTGGGCGATTGCAAGGCTTACATTTAGCAAAAGCTTGGGTGGATTCCCTTCCCCTAATTGGTTTAAATACAAATTAAACCAGCTTGTTAGGTGACCTGATTAGATGTCCAAATGTGAGGATTTAGCAGGTTAGCATTTGTCCTGAATCTTGCCCTGGAGGCAAAACTTCATGGCGGTCATTTGTCCGCTTTCTCTTCGCAAGTAAATACAATTGTTGGACAAGCAGAATATAGATCTCAGTTGTCTGAATGGACAAGTAAAATGAATTTTAAATTTTAAAAGAATCACAATATCAAACAATTGGGCAGGCTATTCAGATGAAAATTGGATCAGAGAGACATTAGGGCAACCGGTCAAATAAATTACACACAGACTAACTACATAGACAATTCAAAACAGATTGTATTTTGACTGGTTCTCGCTGGTGAAATACTAGCTTGCATTAATGTCATCGTCATGTCCGATGTCCTAAAATAACTTTCCATCGGCACTAATGTATAACCGCAAATGGCCGACACGCAGTTGATACGGTTGCACAGTTGATACGGATGCACAGTTGATACGGATGCACAGTTGATACGGATGCACAGTTGATACGGATGCACAGTTGATACGGATGCACAGTTGATGAAACAAATACTGCATGCTCCAGTTGTAAAATCTCTCAAGCGCTCAAAATTTGCTAGGATTCTCGTCTATTCAATACTGGCCATGCAATTCTGACAAAGTAAAAAAAATATATATATAAATAAAAAATAAATAAAAAAATAAAACTTTCTTAGAATAGCCTAATGGACAAGTAACTCCTATGCCATCAAAAACTCCCCTGAACACTGAATAATTTAACTTTACAAATAGATAAACATCTTAGTTGGCTAACTTGCCCAGCTTAGCCATTTGATCCCTGCCTGGTTCATAGAATGAGGGAATTACAAAAAGTATCTGGTTGTAATTGTAATGTTGCAGGGTGGCCAACCCTCCCCTCCTGGAGAGCTCCTGGGTATACAGGCTTTTATTCCTACCTTGCTGAAACACATTGTTAATAAATAATAATAATAAAGCTGCTCAACAGGACCTTGATAAACTGACTCTGGTGTGTTTGAGCAGGGTTGGCTCAAAAGCCTGCACTCACAGTAGCTCTCCAGATGGAGAGTTGACCAAACACATGTGTTATACAATAGCCTATCAGTGCAGTATTTTACTTTAAGTGCCTTGCTCAAGGCAACAACAGCAGGAGATAATACATGGGATCAGAGACCATTAGCCTTCCATTGTCAATACAGGGGGACAAGTGATTTGAGCTTTAGGACAAGTAGAAAAACATCTGTCCTACTTGTCGAATTCACAAGTCGCTAAAAAAAAGTTTCACTAAGTATTAAAATCAGATTTTAAAACTAAGTCTAACCACACCGTTGACACTAATGCCTATCCTTGCTTTTTTTTCTCTCGATATAGCCAATTTTGACTTTGCAGCAATCCAATCGAGCGAAAATCGCCCAGTTCTGCCTCCAGGGCAAGATTCATGACAAATGTGATGATTTAAAGGATTTACCTTGAGCCAGTCTGAAAAACACCATGAAATTGTATCAAGACCAATTTGATGTACAAATTAGTGTAAATGTTTCAACTTCTTGATTTTATGAAGACAATCACAGAGTAATACACCTGCCAGCTACTAGGCCTAATATCATTATTTAGGTAGGCCCAGGATATACAACACAGGATAATTAACACGTCTTGTATGTACTCACCTTTAACACTTTTCCTGTTAACGTCAGCACCTTTCTCCAAGAGGTACTGGGCAATTTCCTTGTGTCCTTTGTAACACGAAATCATGAGGCATGTATGACCGTGTCTGTTTGCCACCTCCAGGTCTGCCTTGTGCTCCACCAGGTATTTCACAATGTCCAGATGTCCATCGAAGCAGGCTGCTCTCAGGGGGGTGGAATTTGTGAGTGTTGTATTGTTCACAGAAGCACCGTGGCCAAGTAAAGACTGCACGACTTTCAGGTGTCCTGCTGCTGAGGCAGCCCATAAAGGGGGGGCACCCTCAATAGTCTCACCATCAAAATTCACTGACCCCCCAATCTCAACGGGTGCGGAGCAACACTCCATTAGATACTCCACCAAATCCAGGTGTCCGTATCTGGCAGCCATAAGCAAAGGGGTCGCCCCGTTGGTTTTCTCTGCCATTAATTTGATAACCTCGTGGCCAATTTTGTTCTCCAAAAGTTTCTGAAGCAACCGTAGCTTGCCATCTCTGGCTGCATTGAAAACAGCCGTTTGTAAATCCATTGGTTCAGCTTCCTTCACCGGATACACAGTTGATTTAAAAGACAGGAACGTCGACGAGTGTCAGGTGCTCGTGGCAGGTGCTGAGCAGAAGCCTTTGTTTGTGGCGCTAGCTAGTTTTGAATATGTTGTAATATGTTTTGTTAGCTAAATGAGCGAAATGGGTAGAAATCAGGTAGCTAGTTGATAAACGTATTTGTTAACATTGGCTTGTTCGGTTTTCCCCTCTTCAATTGAAAGTTAACACGGGCTTGTTAGCGACGGACAGATAACTTCCTCAATTGGCTGGCTAACTGTTGTATTGTACTGCTCACCAACAACAATATTGATACCAGCTGCAATCTAGCTAGTTACTCTTCCGAGTGTCCAACGTTACGCCGTCCGACGTCCTTTTCTATTCCATCAAGCGGTTTTTTATGAATAGACTTAATTATGTATGTCATTTTCAGACAGAACCATGTGTAAGTAGACATAGGTAGAGGTTGTAGCTATCCAGTTAAAATACTAATAATTACGGCGAGGCCCAGAGAACGCCGACATCCACCCCCACTTATTTCCTGTATGTGAAGCTAAGCTAGTCAACGTTGTCCAGCAGCCGAACTCGGTTGAAATGCCTTTTCTTTTTCTTCGATGTTGACCAGATGGTAGAGTCATAAATCTTGCCCGAACGTTAAATGTTTTTCATTTGAAATAACACAAGAAAATCTACTATGGTCATGTTTCTACGGTGTTCTTGAGGGGGCAGATTTGTCCACCCACCACATAATTTATCACGACTCAATACCCAGAATACACTTCAAGTCAAATCGAAAACAATGCCGTTTCTTTGTAACACCCAATTTATTGACAAGGAAAACATCCAATCACAGAGTGGGTATTTGCGCAACAGCGGTTAACGGATTGTCAGAAGTTACCACAGCCACAAAGTCGAAATTGTATATATCGAAAAAAAGTAATGTTTTTTATCTTAATTTAAAGTTAGGGTTAGTCATAAAGTTAGCAGTTCGGTTAAGGTTAGGGTTAACGTTATGTTTAAAATGTCATTTTTAAATTAATTGTAGAAATAGGCGGGATTTAGCCATAATAATGACTTTGTGACTGTGGTAACTTGTGACGACCCAGTTAAAGGGTCAGACTTCCTCATACATTTTACTATTAGGTGGTTGAGCAAGATTTCAATTCAATTTTGTAGTTTGTATGAATAAAGTTGTAATCTGTGAATAAAACTGTATTAAACGAAATGACATATGTCCTTCCAAATGGCGAGATTGAATTGCATGTCTTTTTTTCATTCTATGCTACTGCCACCTCCTGGAGGTTTCGTGAACCAAGTACATAGGATCTTTTTTTTCTTTTTCTATGATCATATTAGATCAGCAAGCACCAAGTGAATATAATCAAGATCAATTTCATGTATAGTTGAATGCTTTCTGCAGTTCTTCAAAAGAACACTAGGCAGGGCTCCCGGGTGGTGCAGCGGTCTAAGGTACTGCACCTCAGTGCTAGAGGAGTCACTGCAGACCTTGGTTAGATTCCAGGCTGCATCACAACCGGCTGTGATTGGGAGTCCCATAGGGTGGCGCACAATTGACCCAGTGTCGTGTTTGGCCAGGGTAGGCCGTCTTTGTAAATAAGAAATTCTTAACTGGCTTGCCTAGTTAGATAAATCTTTTTAAGCATAACAAATTTTTCAACCATCACCCCTCAACTTTTTGTGTTGCTTACAATCACACCATTTGTGATGTTTACAGGTATACATGGCCTCCTTTGTAGAAGAAAAAAACAATACTTGATCATCAGAGACCTGAGCAATGAGTGGATTTTAATGTATCAGCTATTCTTGATACTCTCTGATGAGAGCTCTCTGGACAAATGTTAGTGAACTATTCTACAGCGCAATATACATCCTAGTCCTGGATATAGATGCTGTACTTCAATAGTTCAAACCAATGTTCAATTGATTATAGAAGGTCAGAAAAATGGGTTTACCAGAAAATGTTTATTCAGCTGTTCAAATAAGGAAACAATTCCTTGGAGTGGCAGCAGTGATGACTGTTCAGAAATAATCATGAACAGTATACAAACCAACATTTTAAAAAGACCACACTGAAAAAGACCACACCATTGAAGAAATGCCTAACATAAAAGAAATTAAATCATGTGCTTAAACCAGCTTCATATTTATCTGTTTTACCATTTACACCAAGAACAAAACACCAGTTACAATAAAGAGATTGGTTGAACTCCTGAAAATGCACCAAGTCAAAGCTCATCCACCCAAAACACAACCTCTGCTGGCCACAAGCTATGTTGACGAGTGGAATCTCAAATTAAAAACAAAGAACATGCTTACCAATTGTGTACTCAGTTGATCAGTTATTTTCATTGATATCAAAACAATGTTTGAATTGAGCCATTACTAAGGAGGAAGTGAGAACTGTGTGCAAATACATTAAATTATAGTTTAAAGCAGAATTGTATCAAGTAGGTCTCAAATTAGAACTGCAAGACAGGCCACCAGTATGTTCATACATTCAGGAAAACAGTGTTGTAAAAAACAATGACAATATGCACCCACATAATAAATACGTTGTTACAATTCCAATATTTGCTAGATTTCATTTAGAAAATCCACTGGGTTTGTTAAAAGTAACTTCAAACCTGAACGTATATTAAAAATTCAAATTCCGTGAATGGCATCTAAAAAGCAAAAATCTGCCATGAACCGTTGTTGTTGTAGTGGAGGAGGTGACTGTGATGAGATTCTGTGGGACGTTAGGATCCAACTCGCGTCGTGGTGGTCTTCCTGTCAGAGAAGAAGCTCCTCAGCAAAACTACCTGGCTGATGCTGACCACCAGCAAAATGAAGGCCTCTCCAATGGACCAGAAAGCCACTCTTGTGTTGAGGTCCTCGGCACGGCTGCGTCCCTGACCCTCCCGCAGACGGAAATGTGTCTGATAGTCAATGACCGATTTCAGGGCCTCATGAATGGACACGCAGGCAGACTCCATCTGAAACAGAGGTATTTAGAGTTTAAAGATCCTTACAAGATCCTTGCATGTTTTGACATACAAGCACTGCAAATAACCAACCACTGTTTGTCAATGCACACTATTCCCACATGACATCGTCACCTAATGGGACCCACCGAAATCCAATTACATTTCATACTGTTGTAGAGATTTAACCAATTGTTTTTTTGTTTGTTATTGAACTGCCATAATCAATATCACATAGAAGAGCATCTCTCAACAATAGTCATTTTAACAGACCTACCTGGGTCAAAGCAGTGACCCTGTTCTCATTGGGGAAAAGTGGAGGATCCTCTCCAACTTGGAAATCGAAGTAGACTGTCTTGTGCGTGAAGGTGGAAAACTCATTGCTGAAGCAGAACTTGTATGTTCCATTCTTGGCAGCCGTGAATGTAAAGCTGTCGTACTGCTTCTTCATTTCTTTGTAAAGAACAGTACCATCTGCATCCTCCAGGCGACAGTCAACATCGTAATGCCCACCAGTGACAACCTGGACAGAAAATGTGTTGTTTAAAATACAGCCTATCCATTTCAATATACAACTTGGTCCCATAGTGGTGGAATTATTATCAATATTAATTCCCATAACTCCATGTCATAATGTGAGGGCCTCAATTAACTTACCTGGAACTCAAGTGTACACTTGGTACCAACGGTAATATCTTCATAGAAACACTGTTTTGCGTTATCCGGAAGCTCAAATGTAAGCTCAGAACCAAACGCCCATCCACAGAGCAGGTGGGCCCAAAACACCTGTACAAACAGTCTGATTGTACCGTGATAACTGCACATCTTGGCGGATGGAAGATTGTCGATACTGTTAATTTTATATCGTTGTGGACCTGCAAACACAGAACATTTCCAGATAATCAAACAGATAACTACGTAATCTAATAAAAATGTACACATTGACAAACTACAAATAACAAATAAAATAACAGAAATAGAATGGCAAAACTAACCCGGAATTCACAACTAACGTTAGCTAGCTAACTTGCTATGCTAATGTAGCTAGCTGACAAGGCCAATTAACTAGGTATCCACTTCTATTAGAAATGTAGTTCGCAAAATTAAGTAGGTTTACATTGAACAATTACAACATTTGTTAATGCGTATTGTTATAATATTTTAAGGAGTCATTTAATAGCATACTATTTTAGTTAAATATTGTGTTTCGTCCAATACCACTCACCTCAAATCCCTCACCCGGAAACAAGTAGCTACTAAGAGACGTAGCATTAACGTCACTCCTCCGCGACGCTCGTTCCTCAGCCGATCTTCTTCTTCTTCTTTGGTGGGGTTTATGGGTGGTTGGCATCCAACTTTATGGTGCATTACCACCACATACTGTACTGGAGTGTGGGACAGAGACAGGGAGAAACTAAATTCTGCCTGCCAGCCGCGTTGTTCTTAAAAAGATAACAACATATTTGAGACTATATCTAATGACGTTCTACTCAATATACTCCTTAAACTAATTTCCCGTAACCCCTTCTCCCTCATACTAGATCTCATCCTCTCTCTTTCCCTCCAATAATGTCCCCACTGTATCAATACATGCTCCACTGTCTCGGTTTCCTGGCAATACTTACATTTTCCTGTTGGATGCTTTCCTATTACATGTAAGGTCTTATTCAAATGGCTGTGTCCCACCCTTAATCTTGTAAATATAGCCTTCTCTCTTCTGTTCCTTCCTGCCGTTCTCCCCCCCCCAACTTTCCTCTGCACTTGAAATAAATACCGGCCCGTGGTATCTCTAACCATTTCAAATCCTACTGTACCTTCTCCTCTGTGCAATCTGGTTTCCAAGCTAGTCACGGGTGCACCTCAGCCACGCTCAAGGTACTAAACGATATCATAACCGCCATCGATAAAAGACAGTACTGTGCAGTCGTCTTAATCGACCTGGCCAAGGCATTCGACTCTGTCAATCACTGCATTCTTATTGGCAGACTCAACAGCCTTGGTTTCTCAAATGACTGCGTCGGCTGGTTCACCAACTACTTCTCAGATAGAGTTCAGTGTGTCAAATCGGAGGGCCTGTTGTCCGGTCCTCTGGCAGTCTCTATGGGGGCACCAGAGGGTTCAATTCTTGGGCCGACTCTTTTCTCTGTATATATCATTGATGTCGCTCTTGCTGCGGGTGATTCTTTGATCCACCTCTACGCAGACGACACCATTCTGTATTCTTCTGGCCCTTCTTTGGACACTGTGTTAACAAACCTCCAAACGAGCTTCAGTGCCATACAAATCTCCTTCCGTGGCCTCCAATTGCTCTTAAACGCTAGTAAAACTAAATGCATGCTCTTCAACCGATCGTTCCCCACACACGCCCACCCAACTAGCATCACTACTCTGGACGGTTCTGACTTAGAGTATGTGGACAACTACAAATACCTAGGTGTCTGGTTAGACTGTAAACTCTCCTTCCAGACTCATATGAGGCATCTCCAATCCAAAATTACATCTAGAATCGGCTTCCTATTTTGCAACAAAGCCTCCTTCACTCATGCTGCCAAACATACCCTCGTAAAACTGACTATGCTACCTACCGATCCTTGACTTCGGCGATGTCATTTACAAAATAGCCTCCAACACTCTACTCAGCAAACTGGATGCAGTCTATCACAGTGCCATCTGTTTTGTCACCAAAGCCCCATATACCACCCACCACTGCGACCTGTATGCTCTCGTCGGCTGGCCCTCGCTACATATTCGTCGCCAGTCCCACTGGCTCCAGGTCATCTATAAGTCTTTGCTAGGTAAAGCTCCGCCTTATCTCAGTTCACTGGTTCACCATAACAACACCCACCCATAGCACGCGCTCCAGCAGGTATATCTCACTGGTCATCCCCAAAGCCAACACCAGTTTGGCCGCCTTTCCTTACAGTTCTTCGCTGCAAATGATTGGAATGAATTGCAAAAATTGTTTAAGTTGGAGACTTATATCGCCCTCACTAACTTTAAGCATCAGCTATCTGAGCAGCTTACGGATCGCTGCAGCTGTACACAGCCCATCTGTAAATAGCCCATCCAACTACCTACCTCATCCCCATATTGTTTTTATTTACTTTTATTTGTTGCTCTTTTGCACACCAGTATTTATACTTGCACATCATTTGCACATCTATCACTCCAGTGTTAATTTGCTAAATTGTAATTAGACTCCTTAACACTGCACATGAATCAGAGCAAATAACTACTCTTTCTGGCTTAACTTCTTCCTCCTACTGCAAGGCCACCACCTCTTGCCGAATATACAGCCAGATGATCTGTAATACGTTTCCTGACTTTCACCCCACATTCCTGCACTACAATGCTGACCCAGTACGTCTTGTCCTTGGATCTTTTGAACCATCTGTGTACATGGCCACAAAATCTTGATACACAGTATCCAGATGTCTCTTAAACAAATCAGATGGATCAACACCCTCCCTATCTTTCTGTAGTCTCTCCAATACTTCTAGATCTGCTACTGGAGGTGGGAGTAGCCATTGTGGATTTACAGGAATAGCAACCGTTAGGCTGAACTCCCTTCCATACATTCTCATCTCCTTCGCCTGGGTATTATCCACCCACCCAAAGCTTGTGTTCTGTCTTTGCTCATGTTCCCAGCATGCCTGTAAAATCCCTTTTGCAGGATGAGATACCTCATGTCCCTGTAGGTTGACCCAAATAATTCATTGCCAGCTGCTGTCTCCTAATCTGCAATGGCATTTCCCCATCACCACCTGTAGTGTAGCCACTGGGGATGTCTGAAATGCCCCAGTCCTTGTCCCTGTATGACATCTAGCCAAACCATACGCTATACTTCTATAGACTATTACAGATCGGATCAATACAACATATATGGTCTTCAATGAGGCACGCCCAGCCCCCCACTCCATCCCTGTCAGACAGCCCATCACATTTAGTACCTTCTTACACTTTCCCACCACTCTCTCAATGTGTTCTGCCTAGGTCATTCTAGTATCAAAGTATACCCCAAGGAACCTGAAGGCACCGACCCTCTCCAATATTCTCCCATATAACTTCAAGCATACCTCATCTCCCACCTTCCTCCTGGTAAAGAACACTGTCTGAGTTTTCTCTACTGTTATGGGATTTTTTATGAATAATGACTAAAGAGGTATACTGCACTATAACTGGCAAGAATTCTACCCTGTCTTTCTTGTAGTGTTAAATAATGTTTGTTCATTAGGAAGGGGTTATATGGCATGTACCTGGGAATAAAGGAATGTATGTGGGGGTAGAAAGAGAACGGAGAGGGGCACTAACCTATGTTGGAACCGACCTGGATGTACATTTGTGGAGATAAGAGAGGACAGGGAGAACTCCACCAGAGCTCTAGTATCTGGGGGAGCCTGGAACTGTCAGCTGAGTGGTTATAAACTATGATGAGACTCATGAGAAAATCCCTATGTTGGTGTGTATGTATGTGCGTAGGTTAGGATGGTATAAAAGGAATGTATTTGTGTAAACTGGAGAGCTCTCGCAAATAAATCTGGATCTGATCAATTGTGAGCTGGAAATTCTGTCTGTTTTATTTAAGACCAGAACTTTACAACCTCTGGCTATCAGACAGATAAACATAAATTGGAATCTATGAACATTGCTTACAAAATTACTTAACATCTACAGAGAACCTAAATCCCCACGTTAACTTCTTGGTGACAGGGGGCAGTGTTTTCACATCCGGATGAAATGCATGCCCAAATTCAACTGCCTGCTACTCATCCCCAGAAGATATGCATATTATTAGTATATTTGGATAGAAAACACTCTGAAGTTTCTAAAACTGTTTGAGTCATGTCTGTGAGTATAACAGAACTTATTTTGCAGGCGAAACCCAGAGGACAAACCATTCAGATTTCTTGTTTTGAGGTCACGCTCTTTTCAATGAGTTTTCATTGGGAATCCAGATTTCGAAGGGACCTTCTTGCAGTTCCTAACGCTTCCACTGGATGTCAACAGTCTTTAGAAATTGGTTGAGGTTTTTCCTTTGTGTAATGAAGAAATAGCCCTGTTCAGAACGAGGGTCACTTGTAGTGTACTTTTAGATAAAGGTGCGTGACCAGAAAGCTAGCTACAGTTTGTTTTCGTCCTGTATTGAAAACAGATCATCCCGTCTTCTTTTGTATCAATTATTTACTTTAAAAAATACCTAAAGTTGCATTACAAAAGTAGTTTGAAATGTTTTGGCAAAGTTTACAGGTAACTTTTGAGATATTTCGTAGTCACATTGCGCAAGTTGGAACCGGTGTTTTTCTGGATCAAACGCGCAAAATAAATTGACATTTTGGATATATATCGACGGAATTAATCAAACAAAAGGACCATTTGTGATGTTTATGGGACATATTGGAGTGCCAACAAAATACGCTCGTCAAAGGTAAGGCATGAATTATATTTTTATTTCTGCGTTTTGTGTCGCGCCTGCAGGGTTGAAATATGCTTTTCTCTCTTTGTTTACGGAGGTGCTCAGATAATAGCATCGTTTGCTTTCGCCGAAAAGCCTTTTTGAAATCTGACATGTTGGCTGGATTCCCAACAAGTGTAGCTTTAATTTGGTATCTTACATGTGTGATTTCATGAAAGTTTGATTTTTATAGTAATTTATTTGAATTTGCCGCTCTGCATTTTCACTGGCTTTTGGCCAGGCGGGACGTCCCACATAACCCAGAGAGGTTATTAATGCCCACCGCTCTACCTCATCAATTGCTTTCTGTACCTTCCAGACTTTGCATGGCACATTTCTTCCTCTCTTCCATAAGGCCCCATCATCTGCAAATAATGACCTCCCAATATCCGGCTGTACCTGAGACTAAACATCATTGATCATGATTGTGAATCCCTCAACCGATCAATCAAATGCTGCGTTCATATGGTAGTTGGAACTAGGAAATTCGAAAATGTCAGACTTGGTAACTGATTGAACGCAGCACGTGTATAACTACAACCATTTAGCGAGTCAGAAATGTTAGAGATTCCTAGTTCTAGTTCCGACTAAGACGTGAACGAGGCAAAAGACAGTACAGTATGAAGATATACTGCTTCCAAGATCATGTAGACGATGTCATGGCGACGTTGGCTAGCTAATGGTGCTTTCAAGACAACTGGGAACTCTGAAAATTACGAGGTCAGATCATGATGTTATTGATTTTCAGGTCGGAAAGTCGGAGCTCTACAAACAGGCTGATGGGGTCATGATAGGGGCCGCACCAAATGTTTGATGTATTATAATTATTGATTATGCTTATCTTGTATTAATAGAAGGGGAAGGGCTATAATAACCCTCCCCCACTACATTTATAGGGTCCTAGACTACAGATTAACAATATATGCATTATAAGGTTTAATATTGTTCCACAGTTATTTTCTAGTCTCTCTTTCTTATAAAGAAATGGTCTGAGAGATGTCTGAGTTTTTGCAGTCAAAGCAGGGTGTCTGTGAGAATGCGCCTCAAGGCTAAAAGAGACTCATAGACACAGAACCCTGCAGGGGAGTGAAAGAGATAAGAGACTAGTCAGACATACCACTATAAAGCAGATCAGACCCTGAAAGGCTCCCTGGCCAAACTATGCCATTACACAGGAATTACATGGGTAGAGGGATTGCTCCTTGTCCTCATGAAAATGCGCAGCAGCCTTAACAAAAGTATTGAGATGTTAACAAGACGACCAATGAAGGCCGCAGGGGTGAGACCTATGACTGACCGACAGATAGACATAACTAAGACACAGTGTGACCATCTTGAGTACATGAAGGAACTAACTTCTGTTAGAAATTTTCTCCACTCTCACACTAGGAAAGCAGCAGAACCAATCGCAGGTGAGGATCTAGATGCTCTGATCATCTGCATAGGAGACTACAAGTCCATAAAAGAAAATGGAGCCAGACAAGATGGATGGGATCCTTCCAGGTGACCATGGCAACACCGACTGCAATCCGGGTAGAGGAGAGGTCCGGCTGGCATCATCTCTCCCACTGCAAGCATCTCCCAGAGTGGAAGCCATGGATGAGCGACTGGAGGGAGGGAGAACAGGGCCCAGAGGACATCTGAAGGAGGAAGAAAGTGTGAGCCAAAGGACAGAAGCAGAGGGCCCAGACCAAAAGGCCGAAAAGAAAGATGAAAAATAAGTCTCTAGCCAACGAGCAGAAGAAGGAGACATCATTTCACACTCACACTCAGGTTCTATAACTAGGAAACAGAGACTACATCGGGTCTGGTGGTTTGTTTTCCCCATCATCCTTTCCATGGGTCTCCTTGTTGGCGCAGCCACAGGACCCCCTGGGGGGATCTGAGGAAAACAACAAATGAATACAAATGGTGAGACAAATTGGAAATCAGACTAAGAGGCCAGGAACCCAGGTTTTAGTGTTTAGAAAGCCTACAACAACCACTGAGCTGTTCGGTAATCAGGTTGAGCCTATGAGAAGGACAGAGTTTGAATGTGGGTTTTTATACTTTATGCAGAGGGGTAATGAGAAACAACCTACTAGCAGAAGGGAGACCACAGAACTGCTCTTTGGGAAAATAACTGAGAGGTTAGCTTGGGATCATGGGACACATGTATGTTGGGGTGGTCACAAGAAGTGTCTTTGTAATAATGGGAAGGAAGATGTGGGAGATACTAGAGCTTGTTGTGTATATATGGGTCAACAGAGAGAAGAGTATAGTGATAGGAGAAACTATAGTAAAGGGAATTTTAGTGTGTAAAGGTGTAAACCATTCCAGGAACCATTCCAGGATAGAGGAAGGCATGAGAGCACCTTTTGGATGGATGTGGGTATGCAGTGACAAAGGGTATCCCACTTTACCTCCTGGATGGGGGGGACGTTGTTATTTAGGAAAAACAGAAATGTACATGTTAAGAATTCCGGTCACCGATCTTTTCAATGAGACAAGTTAAACCAACCTTGGGGAACTGAAGCACGCCAGAGAACTCATCCCAGACAATCAGGAAGCCTATGGTCATGTCCTACACCCGGGTGAGATTTTTGGTATGTCAGTCATACCCTCCTGGGGTGTGGCTGTCATGAGAAAGTGGGTTAACAATTGAACCTACTCTTTACAGGCCCATATGAATTTAACGATCCGAGGATTTAGCAGCCGCCATGAGTTGGCTTTAGATTATCTTTTTGGCGGAGGAAGGAGGACACTGTAACGTACTAGGTATTATTGATCCTGACAATTATGTTATGCTCCTCGCTGACTCCTCTGAGAATATGACTGCGATAATTGATAAGATTGCTGATGTTAGGAAAACTCTCTCAAAATCAGAAACATCTCTCTTTGATAAAATTGGTTACTGGTTTAATGCTACATTTTGAAATGTAATTGGGAAAGTTATGTTGACTTTGTTTTCATTGTTTACTCCTATACTTGCAGGAGGTTGGGTGATTTTGGCTACTGTTTATATTTGTAAGAAAATGACTGTAACTGCTCTTGAACATACTGGAGTGATGGTGTTGGTGGAAGCTGATACAAATCGTGCCGACTGGTGCATTTCTGGATTCTCTTAATTCCATTGTCTATCCAACTCGTGTGGATCTTCCCAGGACTCAGGAGGAATGAAAGTACAGACAGACTCATGACAGGGGCTGCACCATATGTTTGATGTATTATAATAATTGATTATGCTTATGTTGTATTAATAGGGGAAGGGCTATAAGACCCCTCCCCCTCTACATTTATAGGGTCCTAGACTACAGATTAACAATATATATATGCATTATAAGGTTTAACCTGTTGAGTGTAGGGGGCAGTATTTTGATGTTTGGATGAAAAACGTACCCATATTAAACTGCCTATTTCTCAGGCCCAAAAGCTAGAATATGCATATAACTGTCAGATTAGGATAGAAAACACTCTAAAGTTTCCAAAACTGTCCAAATATTGTCTGTGAGTACAACAGAACTGATATTGCAGGCGAAAACCTGAGGAAAATCCAACTAGGAAGTGCCTCTTATTTTGAAAGCTCCCTGTTCCATTGCATGCCTTCCCTCCATTTAAAGGGATATCAACCAGATTCCTTTCCCTATGGCTTCCACATGGTGTGAACAGTCTTTACACATAGTTTCAGGCTTTTATTCTGAAAAATTAGCGAGAATGATCACATCGCGCCAGGCAACAGCTTGGAGCAGACATTTTCTCTCTCTCTCCTATTGAAAAAGCTACAGTCCGGTTGAAATATTATCGATTATTTATTGTAAAAACAACCTGAGGATTGATTATAATTAACGTTTGACATGTTTCTACAAACTTTACGATAACTATTTGGAATTTTCATCTGCCCCGTCGTGACCGCTCGAGCCTGTGGATTTCTGAACATAACGCGCCAACCAAATGGAGGTATTTTGGATATAAAAATAATATTTATGGAACAAAAGGAACATTTATTGTGTAGCTGGGAGTCTCGTGAGTGCAAACATCGGAAAGATCATCAAAGGTAAGCGATTCATTTTTATTGCTTTTCTGACTTTCGTGATCTACTTTGCTGCTAGCTATTTGTAATGTTTTGTCTGCTGAGAGAGATGTCCTTACATAAACGCTTGGTTTGCTTTAGCTGTAAAGCTTTTTTGAAATCTGACACGCCAGGTGGATTAACAACAAGCTAAGCTGTGTTTTGCTATATTGCACTTGTGATTTCATGAAAATTAAATATTTTCAGTAATTTAATTTGAATTTGGAACTCTGCAATTCAGCTGATGTTGACGAAAATGATCCCGCTAACGGGATGGGTGCGCCAAGAAGTTAATATTGTTCCACAGTTATCTTCTAGTCTCTGTCTCTTATAAAGAAACGGTCGGAGAAATGTGTGAGTTATTGCAGTCAAAACAGGGAGTCTGTGTCACGCCCTGGCCATAGAGAGGCTTTTTATTCTCTATTTTGGTTAGGCCAGGGTGTGACTAGGGTGGGCATTCTATGTCCTTTTTTCTATGTTTTGTATTTCTATGTCTTGGCCTGGTATGGTTCTCAATCAGGGACAGCTGTCTATTGTTGTCTCTGATTGAGAACCATACTTAGGTACCCTTTTCCCCCACCTGTTTTGTGGGAAGTTAACTTTGTAGTTGTTCAGGGCACATAGCCCAAAGCTTCACGGTTGTTTTTTTGTTCTTTGTTTTGTCGGCGTCATTTTTAAATAAACGCTTTCCATGCTGCACCTTGGTCCAGTCCTTCAGCCAGCCGTGACAGTCTGTGAGAAAGCTCCTCAAGGCTAAAAGAGATTCATAGACACAGAACCCTGCAGGGGAGTGAAAGAGATAAGAGACTAGTCAAACATACCACTATAAAGCAACTTGGGGAGTGGAAAATTACTGCTGAGCCCTTAGAAAACACTGGAACTAGTGTCTCTCTTGCAAGTTTGTAAAACTGCATATGCATGGGCTTGGTCTCATGAGTAGAAGGTATTGATGTAGGCAGTTACATCACTAGGGGTTGACTGCAAGCGTATTAAAGCAACTTGGACATTTCCTATTTTGCAGAACTCAGGAGAGACATCAGTTGTATGTTTGATGTTTGATCTCTGACTTCTGTCTACAGCTGTGTTTTGATTAAAATTGTAATGATTTATAAATGCACATTTTGAGGAGTCCTTATTTGTTAAGTAAATAACGGAGCCCAGAAAAGTGGAACCAACAAGGCCCAAATTGGAATTCAGAGTTGGATGACCGTTCAAAAGATTTTTCCCAGTCAGAGCTCGTTTATCCAGTTTATTTCAGTTGTCTTGAACACACTGAGGCCGGAGATTTCCGAGTTCCCACTCGTTTTGAACACGGCATAAGCTCTAGGTAAAATATAGTTGTTTTTTAAAGCTAGGCTAATGCCGCGTTTATATGCTGGTCGGAACTAGGAACCACAAAAATGTCCATCTTGCTGATTCATTGAACGCAGCAAGTGTATAACTACAACCAGTTAGAGAGTCAGAAATTGCAGAGTTTCCTATTTCCGACTAGGATGTGAACGCGGCATGAGCTCAAGTGCAGAAACACGTCATCGAGACTAACTGCTGTCTCACGCCGAACTGCGCATGTGAAAACCGTCAAGAATCAAAGTCACACCTTAAAGTTGTTTTTGACCAATGTGAAAACCGTCAAGAATCAAAGCCACTCCTTAAAGTTGTTTTTGACCAATGTGAAAACGTGTCAGTTTGTCACTTTCACGAGTTTGGAGTAATAACATATTCAACTACTTAAGACATTGGCTAGAATATAGGTTGTGCCTTTAGATTTCGAGAAAATTAACAACTAAGGAAGAATGTTTAACATCCCTCATTTACTACTACAACGCCAAACCCCGGCCTGGTATGGTCTGCTTTGCAAGCATTGCCCAAAGCGCTGACGGAAGACAATGCCCCTTGACAGAAATGATGGGGACCACCCAGAAACAGTGTTGCATCTTTTTTTGGCATTGTATTCATGTAAGGAATCTGTTAAGACATCTGTTGAGACGGGGCCACCGAGTCCCAGTCAACTGTAAGTGCTGTTATTGTGAAGTGGAAACGTTTAGGAGCAACAACGCGAGGTGGTAGGCCATACAACTCACAGAACAGGACCGTTGATTGCTGAAGCACGAAGTGCATAAAACTTGTTGGTCCTTGGTTGCAACACTCACTACCCAGTTCCAAACTGCCTCTGGAAGCTAACTTCAGCACAATAACTCTGTCTGGAGCTCCATGGCCGAGCAGCCACACACAAACTTGATAGAAGAGGAATAATGGTCTGTGCCTGTTTTTCATGGTTTGGCTAGGCCTACAATGACATTCTAGACAATTCTGTGCTTCCAACTTTTTGACAACAGTTTGGGTAAGGCCCTTACCTGTTTCAGCATGTCAATAACCCATGCACAGAGCAATGTCCATACAGAAGTGGTTTGTCAAGATTGGTATGGAAGAACTTGACTGGCCGGCACAGAGCCCTGACTTCAACCCCATCCAACACCTTTGGGATGAATTGAAACGCCAACTGAGATCCAGGCCTAATCGCCCAACATCAGTGTGCAACCTCGCCAATGCTCTGTGGCTGAATGGAAGCAAGTCTCTACAGCAATGTTCTAGTGGAAAGCCTTTAGCAGCAAAGGGGGGGACCAACTCCATATTAATGCCCATGATTTTGGAATGAGATGTTCGATGAGCAGGTGTCCACATACTTTTGGTCATGTAATGTACTTCATACTCTCTTCAACTCCATGTGAACTTGTTGCCATTCTTTCTCCATGTCATGTGCTTCTTAGTCTTCCCTCTACCATTGCTCAAAATTATCAGATGAAGGGACCTCACTATGAGGGGATTTGATTAATGCCACGGGTAAACCGGTTTAGCATTGATTGCATTCGATTTGGAACCTGGCTGCCACCCGGACGTGTGCCAGGTGCCCCGTTTTGACAGCAAAGTCGGCTCAAAACAAAAGTGAAGTAGGTTAAGCACGTGGAGTATTGAGTAGGATAAACACTTTACCTGCCATCCCAATGAAAACTCTTTTGAAAATTCGAACATACTGTATATTTACGGAAAATGGATGTTGTAGGTTTCTGAAAGATGCACCATGCTGCCTTGTTGACAATATGACCGAGCGGGGCAGATTACTATTCGATTTGAGCAGGGCTTCGATTGGTCACGTGAAGGGCCATAGCCCGTTTCAACCCGGGAAGCTTAATTGAACTCCCTCATAGACGACCTACTAACCATAGAAATATAATCCATAGAACGGACCTCCCCATTCAAGTCAATGATGGCATAATGGTTGGACTGGCAGCCATTTTGAGTGTACCCATAGGAGCAACGCTAGGTTGAATGAAGATAACAAAGGTTAAGAAAAGAGGATTCTAATATCCCATAATTCTTTACATGAATGAGTAAGAATTGTAAACAATGATACCAGCAATGCAAGCAAAAATGACTGGAATTGAATGGTAGCAGTAGCCTATTGAAAGTTAGACATCAAAGTGAAAAATAAACATTTCAGCTAGCTTCTCAACGAACACAGAGCATAACTGCTTTACTGTCATTCTATTCAAATATGTTTTTTAAATGATCTACAGCCACTTTAAATAAAATCTGCCAAACTAACCCTGATTCAGATTACTATCCTACCCGTGGTAGATTACGGAGACATAATTTATAGATTGTCAGGTAAGGGTGCTCTCGAGCGACTAGATGTTCTTTACCATTCGGCCATCAGATCTGCCACCAATGCTCTGTAAACTGGTCATCTCTGTATACCAGTCACAAAGACCCACTGGTTGATGCTTATTATTTTTTTTAACTCTTAGGCCTCACTCCCCCCTATCCGAGATATTTACTGCAGCCCTCATTCTCCAAATACAACACCGGTTCTGACAGTCACATTCTGTTAAAGGTCCCCAAAGCACACAAAGCACTCGTCTTTTCAGTTCGCTGCAGCTAGCGAATGGAACGAGCTGCAACAAACACTCAAACTGGACAGTTTTATCTCAATCATGGACACTCTTACTGACAGATGTGGCTGCTTTGCGTGATGTATTGTTGTCTCTACCTTCTTGCCCTTTGTGCTGTTGTCTGTTCCCAATAATGTTGGTACCCTGTTTTGTGCTGCTACCATGTTGTGCTGCTACCATGTTGTGTTGCTACCATCTTATGTAGCTACTATGCTGTATTGTCATGTGTTGCTGCCATGCTATGTTGTTGTCTTAGGTCTCTCTTTATGTAGTGTTGTGTTATCTCTCTTGTCGTGATGTGTTTTGTAGTATATTTTTTACATTTTATTTGAATTTTTAATCCCAGCCCCCGTCCCCACAGGAGGCCTTTTGCCTTTTGGTAGGCTGTCATTGTAAATAACAATTGGTTCTTAACTGAATTGCCTAGTTAAATAAAGGTTGCGCCAAATACAACAAGTGACCTTGCAGTCAAATGCTTATTTACAAGCCCTTAACCAACAATGCAGTTTAAGAAACATAGTTGTTAAGAAAGTTTTTACTAAATAAACTGAAGTAGAAAAAATGTAATTTAAAATATATGAAGTGACTATGCATAGGTAATAAACAGAGAGTAACAGCAGCGTAAAAATGGGGGGAGGGGGGGTTGTCGTGCCCTCTTCACGACTGTCTTGGTGTGTTTGGACCATGATAGTTTGCACTTTGTCATGTTTTCAATGCCAATCCTGTAGCATCCTGCAACGGCGCTGTCAGTGATCCCATCAATAATTTGTTTATTTTTCAAACGTGTGCTTCAGTCTGGAAGAGTTTGTGGCGGGGGTGAAAAAGGTTTCTGATTCTCTGTTGTCTGGGAGAGAGGCAGCCTGGAAGCTACTCCTGCTTCGTCAAGACTCTCGTAGTGTGGAAGATTATGCGGTGGATTTACGTAAGTTGGCCGCAGAGAGTGCCTGCAGCCAGGGAGTGCCAGCTGCCCGTTCCCCAGTCCTGGAATGGGCTCATTCCTCCAGACATGCCTGCCACCCTGGCTCCCGTCCGACCCTGGCCTTTGTGCAACAGAGTTTTTGGTGGCCCACCATGGTTCCGGACGTCTCCGCGTTCATCACCACCTGCATTGTTTGTGCTCCTTCAACCACTTCCTGTCCCTCACCGCCCCTGGTCTCATATATCACTGGACTTCGTCATTGGTCTCCCTCCGTCAGATGGCAACACCACTACATAGGCTACTAAATACATACTTTGACCACACAATACTTTCTGATTTCAGCTTGGGAAAAGATGTATGTTTTTTTTTAAGAAAAAATTTTGTTTTGTAATCCCCTCTAGATGGTGCCAGTATTCTGTAAATGCCTCGGCCTCTGTATTTAGAATCTCCATCCACCAGGGGGTGCAAATCAACATCTCATCGTTGAGTTGGATACTAAAGTTGGATACCTTAAGCACTTACTTAAGACGGTGAAAAAAAAATAGTGCTTTCTCTTCGTGTTTCCCTTGTGGCCAGATAAATGTGTCAGCCTCCATTGTCGCTTTGTGCTTCTTTTCACAACACTAGTACATATTTCGCGGTGCATAATAGGGCCAACATCACAAACATGTTTGTATTTTCTGGTAACTCAATACGGCATTTTGTCAGTGTCATTGAAAAAGAGGGCATTTTACGATAATGTTTTCCTGTAAAAATGATCAGCAGTCAATACATTTGCATTTGAGGTAATGATGATTATGATTATTTTAACCTTTATTTGCCCCAAACATAACACTTTGTATTCAGTACTAAAGGGTAATTGCTTTTGCCACATCACTTGCAGCATTATTTTACTGCCTTGTTGCAAACAGGATGCATATTTTTGTTCTGTAAGAGATTCCTTATTTTCACTCTGTCAATTAGGTTAGTATTGTGGAGTAACTACAATATAGTTCATCAATCCTTATTATTCTCCTATCTGAGCCAATAAACTCTGTAACTGTTTTAAAGTCCCCATTTGCATCATGGTGACATCCCTGAGCAGTTTCCTTTCTCTCCGGCAACTGAGTTAGGAAGGACACCTGTGGCTTTGTAGTGACTGGGTGTATTGATACACCATCCAAAGTGTAATTAATAACTCACCATGCTCAAAGGGATATTGAATGTCTGCTTTTTTAAACTTTTACCAATCTACCAACAGATTACCGTCTTTGCGAGATATTTGAAAATCTCCCTGGTGTTTGTTGTTGAATCTGTGTTTGAAATTCACTGTTTGATTGAGGGACCTTACAGATAATTGTATGTGTGGGGTAAAGAGATGAGATAATCATTCAAAAACATCTCCCTAGCTACAGGATTTATCCGGCCCTCTTCCTCTCCTGCTGGCACATTTTTTCTTTGTGGAGAAAAAGGACAAGATCCTGCGCCCGTGCATTGACTTCCTCAATGACATTACTGTAAAGAACTGTTATTCGCTACCACTCATTTCCTCTGCCTTCAATTCTCTCCATGGGGCCACTGTTTTCTCCAAGCTGGATCTACAAAATGCCTATCACCTGGTGTGGATACGAGAGGGGGACGAGTTGAATACCGCCTTCAACATGGCTAGCGGCCACTACGAATATCATGTCTTGCCCTTTGGCATCACCAACTCCCCTGTCATGTTCCAGGCTCTGGTGAATGATGTTCTCCACAACATGCTGAACCTGTTCGTCTTTGTCTACAATGATGACATCCTCGTCTTCTCCCGCTCCCCCAAAGAAAACGTGCTCCACGTCCGAGCGGCTCTCCAGCGCCTTCTGGAGAACCAGTTGTTCATTAAGGTGGAAAAGTGTGAGTTCCATCGCTCCACCATTCCCTTTCTGGGCTACATCATCTCTGCTGCGATTGTCCAGATGGATCCCGAGAAGGTGAGAGCGGTTGTGGATTTTCCTCAGCCTAAATCCAGGGTGCAACTGCAATGCTTACTGCGGTTCGCCAACTTTTATCGCCGGCCATCCGGCTTACACGGTGAGACGGCTGCTGAGTGTTTTACCATTGGGGAAGGGGTTTCCAATACCTGGTTGACTGGGAGAGTTATGGCCCGGAGGAGAAGTGCTGGGTCCCCGCTAGAGACATCCTGGACCCAGCCCTCATGCAGACTTCCACCTTCGGCACCCTGGTCAACCAGGTAGGTTAGTATTGTGGAGTAACTACAATATAGTTGATCAATCCTCATTATTCTCCTATCTTAGCCAATAAACTCTGTAACTGTTTTAAAGTCCACATTTGCATCATGGTGACATCCTTGAGCTGTTTCCTTCCTGTCCAGCAACTGAGATAGCAAGGACATCTGTAGCTTTGTAGTGACTGGGTGTATTGATACACCATCCAAAGTGTAATTAATAACTTCACCATGCACCATTACCCATCTACCGATAAGATTCCCCTTCTTTGCAAGGCATTTGAAAACCTCCCTGGTGTTTGTGGTTGAATCTGTGTTTGAAATTCACTGCTCGACTGAGGGACCTTGCAGATAATTGTATGTGTGGGGTACAGAGATGAGATAGTCATTCAAAAATAATATTAACATTATTGTTGCTCACAGAGTGAGTCCATGCAACTTATTATGTGACTTGTTCATGACATTTTTACTCCTGAACTAATCTAGGCTTGCCATATCAAACTGGGTTAATAATTAATGACTCAAGATATTATAGATTTTCATTTTATATATGTTTTATACACATTTTGAAAAAGATAATTCTATTTAATTATGCAGAATTGTGTGTAAGCGAGTGACAGAAATGTCTAAATGTAATACATTTTAAATTCAAGCTGTAACACAACCCAAAAAATGTTTTTAAGTCAAGAGGTGTGAATACTTTTGGAAGACGCTGTATACTACTCCACCCATAGACTTTCTGTTTCTCAATGAGGTTTGTCAGTAAAGCCTTTCTGTTTCTCTATGAGGTTTGTGGGTAAAGCCTTTCTGTTTCTCTATGAGTTACATACAGAATATCAGCCTCTTTGGGCTCTTGTCTGCATTGCATTTCTTGTTTCCACCTGAACCTACTGTCACCAGTAAAGCCACTGTTTCACCTAACCCATCTGAGCTGCTGGAGGATGCAAACCTCTAGAGGCTAATGCTGGTGGTTATTCAGGACACACTCATACTACCCCTACCATAGACTTGATACTTTCTGTTTCTCTATGAGTGTTTTGGGAGATTGGCTAATCATTTTGCCAGTAAATGGGCCAATCATTTTGTCAGCTCAGTAGTTTTCCTATAAAGACTAAACATTTAATTCAGGACAATATGTTGTGGAATATATTTTCAGTAAACTGGTGTTGCTCACATTATTTTTGGTTCTACAGTGACGTTCAACGACGTTTGACTATATTAGCACTCTAATTTGTAAAAAATCTTGATAAGTGACCAGTTCTATTTGCATCCATATATTGGAAGCGTCCAGCAAGGTTTTGTCGGTGTTATGAATAAGAAGGAATAATAAAATAATGTTTTCCTGAACAAAATGATCAGCAGTCAAGACATTTGCATTTGAGGTGATTGCGATTATTATTATTTTAACGTTGATTTGCCTGTCACATCCTGATCTGTTTCAACTGTCTTTGTGATTGTCTCCACCCCCCTCCATGTGTCGCCCATCTTTCCCCATTATCCCCTGTGTATTTATACCTGTGTTCTCTGTTGGTCTGTTGCCAGTTCGTCTTGTTTGTCAAGTCAACCATTGTTTTTGTTTCTCAGCTCCTGCTTTTTCCAGTCTCTCTTTTTCTCGCCCTCCTGGTTTTGACCCTTGCCTCTCCTGACCCTGAGACTGCCTGCCGACCTATAACTTTGCCCCATTATAGACCTCTGCCTACCCTGAGCTTGCATGCCGTCCGGTTTCGTTGCCCCCCCTCTGGTTTACTGACCCCTGCCTGCTTTGACCTGTCTATTGCCTGCCCCCGTTGGATTATTAAACCATTGTGAATTCGATGTTGTCTGCATCTGGGTCTTACCTTCATACCTGATAGTACGAACTGGCGATGACTGACCCAGCAGACCCGGGTCAGCTGCGCAATGCCATCTCCTCCCAACAAGCCTCCAATGGTAGGTAGAAGGAATTGTTTCGTGGTCTTTTGGAGGGGGGGTCCAAATGTTGGCTGAGCGCCATGACCGGGCATTGGACATGCTGCTGGAGCATTTCCGCGGGTTGTCTGGGGGGCAGTCTGCCACGGTGGTAACCCCAGCTCCCCTTACTAACTCGGCGGTTAGCAGTGCCGTCCCACCGGCCACTCCACCTTCCCGGGAGCCCCGTTTACCTCCCCCGGAACGCTTAAATGGAGAGCCGAGCACCTGTCAGGCGTTTTTAGCTCACTGTGCCCTCATTTTCGAGCTTCAGCCCTCCTCCATCCCCTCTGGTCGTTCCAAGATAGAAAGCCTACCTATTCACGCTAATCTGGGAGGGCTCTCACCTGGGCTACCGCTGAATGGGAACAACAGACGGTCATGTGCGTGAGTCTGGAAGGGTTCGTGGGAGAGGTGATGAAGTTTTTTGATGCCCTGTGCTCCGGGAGAGAAGCTGCCTGGAAGGTAAACAAGCTCCGGCAGGACGCCCGCAGAGTGGCCCGACTATGCGGTGGATTTCCGTATGTTGGCAGTGGAGAGTTCGTGGCACCACGAAGCACTGTTCGACGACTTCATGCAAGATGTTTTGAAGGAGGTTAAGGACGAGCTTGTTGCTTGGGAGTTACCCACAGATCTTGAGTCCCTCATTGCTTTCACCTTCCGCATCGATGGGCGATTGCGGGAACGACGGATGGAGAGGAAATTCTATTTCGCTCGCACCTCAAGGGATTCCACCTCGCCGCCGAGTCATCCTGGAAGTCCCCGGATGTCCCATTGCCGAGAGCACCCGAGGTTTCCAGACCTTCCTCGAGAGTCACCGAAGACGGCCGTGGTACTGTGTCACGAGCCTATGCAACTAGGCAGAGCTGAGCTGTTGCCAGCGGAACGACAATACAGGATCAACACAAGGAGCCGGCAGTTTTGCGGTACTTTTAGACATTTTAAGTCCTCTTGCCCAGTAAAAGAACAGGCTCCCCGTTAGGAATGGATACACTGGTGGGCTATATGGAGAACTTTTCTGCTTCCCTTACTCGCACCCCTTTTCATGTCATTCTGATGTGAGGAAACCAGTCCAAATCTCTCCAGGTCCTCATTGACTCTGGGGCCGACGAGAGCTTTTTGGACGCCACACTGGCTTCCGAGCTGAACAGCCCCTCTCCATTCCCATAGATGGTAGAGCGCTGGACGGGCGCTCTATAGGTCGGGTCACCCGTAACACCAATCTCATCAACCTATGTGTGTCCGGGAATCACAGCGAGACCATTCAATTCTGGCTCCAGCGACACAATCCCATCATCAACTGGTCTACGGGTGCTATCATGGGCTGGAGTCCGATCTGCCACGCCCATTGTCTGAAGTCGACGCAACCTGCCATGGGACATCTTCCTGGGGCATCAGAAGTTGCTCCGGACCTCTCTGCCATTCTAGTGGAGTGCCAGGACCTCCGGGAGGTTTTCAGCAAGTCCCGGGCCACTTCCCTTCCCCTGCACCGCCCCTATGACTGCGGGATTGACGTTCTCCCTAGCACCACTCCGCCCCGGGGACTTCTGCACTCTCTGTCGGGACCAGAGACCAAGACTATGGAGACCTACATTGGGGACTCCCTAGCTACAGGATTTATCCGTCCCTCTTCCTCTTCTGCCGGCACATGTTTTTTCTTCGTGGAGAAAAAGGACAAGATCCTGCGCCCGTGCATTGACTTCCTCAATGACATTACTGTAAAGAACTGTTATCCACTACCACTCATTTCCTCTGCCTTCGATTCTCTCCATGGGGCCACTGTCTTCTCCATGCTGGATCTACAAAATGCCTACCACCTGGTGCAGATATGAGGGGGGATGAATGGAAGACCGCCTTCAACACGGCTAGCGGCCACTACGAATATCTTGTCATGCCCTTTGGCCTCACCAACTCCCCTGCCATGTTCCAGGCTCTGGTGAATGATGTTCTCCACAACACGCTGAACCTGTTCGTCTTTGTCTACATTGATGACATCCTCGTCTTCTCCCGCTGCCCCCAAGAACACGTACTCCACGTCCGACAGGCTCTCCAGCGCCTTCTGGAGAACCAGTTGTTCATTACCCGGAGTATCTCCGCACCACCAAGCGCCTGAACTCCAGGCAAGCGAGAGGTGCCCTGCTGTTTTTCCGGTTCCAATTTTCCCTCTCCTACCGGCCGGGGTCTGTTACGCACGCCTCTATGAAGAGGAATCGCAACACCCTGCTACAACTCAACTCTCTGTGAAGTGAAAGAGTTATGCACTGTAGGTGTGAGTAAGGATGACTAAAGGCAGAGAATTGTACCGTTTACAATGATTTTTTCCGTCAGAGTGTAATTTTTGGGAAAAGGGGCTGGATGGAACCAAAGCAAAGAAAGTAAATATCAAAGCCCCCTCTCCTACCTTACAAATCACATTGATTTATTTAGCCCTTCGTACATCAGCTTATATCTCAAAGTGCTGTACAGAAACCCAGCCTAAAACCCCAAACTGCAAGCAATGCAGGTGTAGAAGCACGGTGGCTAGGAAAAACTCCCTAGAAAGGCCAAAATCTAGGAAGAAACCTAGAGAGGAACCAGGCTATGTGGGGTGGCCAATCCTCTTCTGGCTGTGCCGGGTGAAGATTATAACAGAACATGGCCAAGATGTTCAAATGTTCATAAATGACCAGCATGGTCAAATAATAATAATCACAGGCAGAACAGTTGAAACTGGAGCAGCTGCACGGCCAGGTGGACTGGGGACAGCAAGTAGTCATCATGTCAGGTAGTCCTGAGGCATGGTCCTAGGGCTCAGGTCCTCCGAGAGAGAGAAAGAAAAAGAGAAAGAGAAGTAGAGAGAGCATACTTAAATTCACACAGGACACCGGATAGGACAGGAGAAGTACTCCAGATATAACAAACTGACCCTAGCCCCCCGACACATAAACTACAGCAGCATAAATACTTGAGGCTGAGACAGGAGGGGTCAGGAGACACTGTGGCCCCATCCGATGACACCCCCAGACAGGGCCAAACAGGAAGGATATAATCCCACCCACTTTGCCAAAGCACAGCCCCCACACCACTAGAGGGATATCTTCAACCACCAACTTACCATCCTGAGACAAGGCCGAGTATAGCCCACAAAGATCTCCGCCACGGCACAACCCAAGGGGGGGCGCCAACCCAGACAGGAAGATGCTATGCTTCCAAATGTTGCCGAGTTTGTCATTGCCTGCACAGTCCTCGCACAGAACAAGACTCTTCTGCAAGCTCTGGCTGGTCATCTCAAACCACTGCCTGTCCCTCACCGTGCCTGGTCCCATATATGCCTGGATTTTGTCATGGGTCTCCCGGTCTGAGGGCAACACTGCCATCCTGACTGTGGTCGGACAGTTTTCCAAAGCCGCCCACTTCATTCCTCTCTCCAAACTACCCGTGGCCAATGAGACGGCCCAGTTTATGGTGCAGCACATCTTCCGGATCCATCAAATCCCGGTGGACATGGTCTCCGACCGGGGTCCGCAGTTCTCGTCCCAGTTCTGGAAGGCGTTCTGCACTCTCATTCGTTTGTTGGACAGCCTGTCCTCCGGATTCTACCCCCAGTCCAACGGCCTAGTCGGAGCAAGCAAACCGGGACTTAGAGATGACTCTTCGCTGCCTAGTCTCCGCCAACCCTACCACCTGGAGTCAGCAACTGGTATGGGTTGAGTATGCTCGCAACACCCTTCCTTGCTCTGCCATGGGTCTCTCACCCTTTGAGTGTTCCTTGGGATATCAGCCTCCACTCGTCCCCAAGCAAG
Organism: Oncorhynchus mykiss; assembly: GCF_013265735.2. NCBI lineage: Eukaryota > Metazoa > Chordata > Actinopteri > Salmoniformes > Salmonidae > Oncorhynchus > Oncorhynchus mykiss. Next base: position 11,494,061 of record NC_048570.1, read on the forward strand.
AGGAAGTCAGCAATTCCTCGTCCCAGATGTTCATCCACCGCTGTTGACGTACCTGGAAGAGAGCCCGGGCCGCTCTGTTGAAGATCACTTCCAGGCATAGGCAACAAGTGGATCGCCACCGATCCCCTGCTCCACGCTATCGACCCGGGCAGAGGGTATGGCTCTCCACCCAGGACCTGCCCCTTCGTTTGGAGTCGCGCACACTTTCCCCCCATGTCATCGGCCCGTTCTCCCTCTCTGGAGCCATTAGCTCTACTGCTGTTTGTCTTTTGTTACTCCGTACCTTCTGTATTCACCCTACTTTCCATGTGTCTAGGAAAAGCCTGTGTCTCACAGCCCTTTGTCTTCTGTTTCCAGGCCCACCCCTCCTCCCCTCCTCCCCGTGTCATCGATGGCCATCCGGCTTACACGGTGAGACGGCTCCTGAGTGTTTTACCATTGGGGAAGGGGTTTCCAATACCTGGTTGACTGGGAGAGTTATGGCCCGGAGGAGAAGTGCTGGGTCCCCGCTAGAGACATCCTGGACCCAGCCCTCATGCAGACTTCCACCTTCGGCACCCTGGTCAACCAGGTAGGTTAGTATTGTGGAGTAACTACAATATAGTTGATCAATCCTCATTATTCTCCTATCTTAGCCAATAAACTCTGTAACTGTTTTAAAGTCCCCATTTGCATCATGGTGACATCCTTGAGCTGTTTCCTTCCTGTCCAGCAACTGAGATAGCAAGGACATCTGTAGCTTTGTAGTGACTGGGTGTATTGATACACCATCCAAAGTGTAATTAATAACTTCACCATGCACCATTACCCATCTACCGATAAGATTCCCCTTCTTTGCAAGGCATTTGAAAACCTCCCTGGTGTTTGTGGTTGAATCTGTGTTTGAAATTCACTGCTCGACTGAGGGACCTTGCAGATAATTGTATGTGTGGGGTACAGAGATGAGATAGTCATTCAAAAATAATATTAACATTATTGTTGCTCACAGAGTGAGTCCATGCAACTTATTATGTGACTTGTTCATGACATTTTTACTCCTAAACTAATTTAGGCTTGCCATAACAAACTGGGTTAATAATTAATGACTCAAGATATTATAGATTTTCATTTTATATATGTTTTATACACATTTTGAAAAAGATAATTCTATTTAATTATGCAGAATTGTGTGTAAGCGAGTGACAGAAATGTCTAAATGTAATACATTTTAAATTCAAGCTGTAACACAACCCAAAAAATGTTTTTAAGTCAAGAGGTGTGAATACTTTTGGAAGACGCTGTATACTACTCCACCCATAGACTTTCTGTTTCTCAATGAGGTTTGTCAGTAAAGCCTTTCTGTTTCTCTATGAGGTTTGTGGGTAAAGCCTTTCTGTTTCTCTATGAGTTACATACAGAATATCAGCCTCTTTGGGCTCTTGTCTGCATTGCATTTCTTGTTTCCACCTGAACCTACTGTCACCAGTAAAGCCACTGTTTCACCTAACCCATCTGAGCTGCTGGAGGATGCAAACCTCTAGAGGCTAATGCTGGTGGTTATTCAGGACACACTCATACTACCCCTACCATAGACTTGATACTTTCTGTTTCTCTATGAGTGTTTTGGGAGATTGGCTAATCATTTTGCCAGTAAATGGGCCAATCATTTTGTCAGCTCAGTAGTTTTCCTATAAAGACTAAACATTTAATTCAGGACAATATGTTGTGGAATATATTTTCAGTAAACTGGTGTTGCTCACATTATTTTTGGTTCTACAGTGACGTTCAACGACGTTTGACTATATTAGCACTCTAATTTGTAAAAAATCTTGATAAGTGACCAGTTCTATTTGCATCCATATATTGGAAGCGTCCAGCAAGGTTTTGTCGGTGTTATGAATAAGAAGGAATAATAAAATAATGTTTTCCTGAACAAAATGATCAGCAGTCAAGACATTTGCATTTGAGGTGATTGCGATTATTATTATTTTAACGTTGATTTGCCTGTCACATCCTGATCTGTTTCAACTGTCTTTGTGATTGTCTCCACCCCCCTCCATGTGTCGCCCATCTTTCCCCATTATCCCCTGTGTATTTATACCTGTGTTCTCTGTTGGTCTGTTGCCAGTTCGTCTTGTTTGTCAAGTCAACCATTGTTTTTGTTTCTCAGCTCCTGCTTTTTCCAGTCTCTCTTTTTCTCGCCCTCCTGGTTTTGACCCTTGCCTCTCCTGACCCTGAGACTGCCTGCCGACCTATAACTTTGCCCCATTATAGACCTCTGCCTACCCTGAGCTTGCATGCCGTCCGGTTTCGTTGCCCCCCCTCTGGTTTACTGACCCCTGCCTGCTTTGACCTGTCTATTGCCTGCCCCCGTTGGATTATTAAACCATTGTGAATTCGATGTTGTCTGCATCTGGGTCTTACCTTCATACCTGATAGTACGAACTGGCGATGACTGACCCAGCAGACCCGGGTCAGCTGCGCAATGCCATCTCCTCCCAACAAGCCTCCAATGGTAGGTAGAAGGAATTGTTTCGTGGTCTTTTGGAGGGGGGGTCCAAATGTTGGCTGAGCGCCATGACCGGGCATTGGACATGCTGCTGGAGCATTTCCGCGGGTTGTCTGGGGGGCAGTCTGCCACGGTGGTAACCCCAGCTCCCCTTACTAACTCGGCGGTTAGCAGTGCCGTCCCACCGGCCACTCCACCTTCCCGGGAGCCCCGTTTACCTCCCCCGGAACGCTTAAATGGAGAGCCGAGCACCTGTCAGGCGTTTTTAGCTCACTGTGCCCTCATTTTCGAGCTTCAGCCCTCCTCCATCCCCTCTGGTCGTTCCAAGATAGAAAGCCTACCTATTCACGCTAATCTGGGAGGGCTCTCACCTGGGCTACCGCTGAATGGGAACAACAGACGGTCATGTGCGTGAGTCTGGAAGGGTTCGTGGGAGAGGTGATGAAGTTTTTTGATGCCCTGTGCTCCGGGAGAGAAGCTGCCTGGAAGGTAAACAAGCTCCGGCAGGACGCCCGCAGAGTGGCCCGACTATGCGGTGGATTTCCGTATGTTGGCAGTGGAGAGTTCGTGGCACCACGAAGCACTGTTCGACGACTTCATGCAAGATGTTTTGAAGGAGGTTAAGGACGAGCTTGTTGCTTGGGAGTTACCCACAGATCTTGAGTCCCTCATTGCTTTCACCTTCCGCATCGATGGGCGATTGCGGGAACGACGGATGGAGAGGAAATTCTATTTCGCTCGCACCTCAAGGGATTCCACCTCGCCGCCGAGTCATCCTGGAAGTCCCCGGATGTCCCATTGCCGAGAGCACCCGAGGTTTCCAGACCTTCCTCGAGAGTCACCGAAGACGGCCGTGGTACTGTGTCACGAGCCTATGCAACTAGGCAGAGCTGAGCTGTTGCCAGCGGAACGACAATACAGGATCAACACAAGGAGCCGGCAGTTTTGCGGTACTTTTAGACATTTTAAGTCCTCTTGCCCAGTAAAAGAACAGGCTCCCCGTTAGGAATGGATACACTGGTGGGCTATATGGAGAACTTTTCTGCTTCCCTTACTCGCACCCCTTTTCATGTCATTCTGATGTGAGGAAACCAGTCCAAATCTCTCCAGGTCCTCATTGACTCTGGGGCCGACGAGAGCTTTTTGGACGCCACACTGGCTTCCGAGCTGAACAGCCCCTCTCCATTCCCATAGATGGTAGAGCGCTGGACGGGCGCTCTATAGGTCGGGTCACCCGTAACACCAATCTCATCAACCTATGTGTGTCCGGGAATCACAGCGAGACCATTCAATTCTGGCTCCAGCGACACAATCCCATCATCAACTGGTCTACGGGTGCTATCATGGGCTGGAGTCCGATCTGCCACGCCCATTGTCTGAAGTCGACGCAACCTGCCATGGGACATCTTCCTGGGGCATCAGAAGTTGCTCCGGACCTCTCTGCCATTCTAGTGGAGTGCCAGGACCTCCGGGAGGTTTTCAGCAAGTCCCGGGCCACTTCCCTTCCCCTGCACCGCCCCTATGACTGCGGGATTGACGTTCTCCCTAGCACCACTCCGCCCCGGGGACTTCTGCACTCTCTGTCGGGACCAGAGACCAAGACTATGGAGACCTACATTGGGGACTCCCTAGCTACAGGATTTATCCGTCCCTCTTCCTCTTCTGCCGGCACATGTTTTTTCTTCGTGGAGAAAAAGGACAAGATCCTGCGCCCGTGCATTGACTTCCTCAATGACATTACTGTAAAGAACTGTTATCCACTACCACTCATTTCCTCTGCCTTCGATTCTCTCCATGGGGCCACTGTCTTCTCCATGCTGGATCTACAAAATGCCTACCACCTGGTGCAGATATGAGGGGGGATGAATGGAAGACCGCCTTCAACACGGCTAGCGGCCACTACGAATATCTTGTCATGCCCTTTGGCCTCACCAACTCCCCTGCCATGTTCCAGGCTCTGGTGAATGATGTTCTCCACAACACGCTGAACCTGTTCGTCTTTGTCTACATTGATGACATCCTCGTCTTCTCCCGCTGCCCCCAAGAACACGTACTCCACGTCCGACAGGCTCTCCAGCGCCTTCTGGAGAACCAGTTGTTCATTACCCGGAGTATCTCCGCACCACCAAGCGCCTGAACTCCAGGCAAGCGAGAGGTGCCCTGCTGTTTTTCCGGTTCCAATTTTCCCTCTCCTACCGGCCGGGGTCTGTTACGCACGCCTCTATGAAGAGGAATCGCAACACCCTGCTACAACTCAACTCTCTGTGAAGTGAAAGAGTTATGCACTGTAGGTGTGAGTAAGGATGACTAAAGGCAGAGAATTGTACCGTTTACAATGATTTTTTCCGTCAGAGTGTAATTTTTGGGAAAAGGGGCTGGATGGAACCAAAGCAAAGAAAGTAAATATCAAAGCCCCCTCTCCTACCTTACAAATCACATTGATTTATTTAGCCCTTCGTACATCAGCTTATATCTCAAAGTGCTGTACAGAAACCCAGCCTAAAACCCCAAACTGCAAGCAATGCAGGTGTAGAAGCACGGTGGCTAGGAAAAACTCCCTAGAAAGGCCAAAATCTAGGAAGAAACCTAGAGAGGAACCAGGCTATGTGGGGTGGCCAATCCTCTTCTGGCTGTGCCGGGTGAAGATTATAACAGAACATGGCCAAGATGTTCAAATGTTCATAAATGACCAGCATGGTCAAATAATAATAATCACAGGCAGAACAGTTGAAACTGGAGCAGCTGCACGGCCAGGTGGACTGGGGACAGCAAGTAGTCATCATGTCAGGTAGTCCTGAGGCATGGTCCTAGGGCTCAGGTCCTCCGAGAGAGAGAAAGAAAAAGAGAAAGAGAAGTAGAGAGAGCATACTTAAATTCACACAGGACACCGGATAGGACAGGAGAAGTACTCCAGATATAACAAACTGACCCTAGCCCCCCGACACATAAACTACAGCAGCATAAATACTTGAGGCTGAGACAGGAGGGGTCAGGAGACACTGTGGCCCCATCCGATGACACCCCCAGACAGGGCCAAACAGGAAGGATATAATCCCACCCACTTTGCCAAAGCACAGCCCCCACACCACTAGAGGGATATCTTCAACCACCAACTTACCATCCTGAGACAAGGCCGAGTATAGCCCACAAAGATCTCCGCCACGGCACAACCCAAGGGGGGGCGCCAACCCAGACAGGAAGATGCTATGCTTCCAAATGTTGCCGAGTTTGTCATTGCCTGCACAGTCCTCGCACAGAACAAGACTCTTCTGCAAGCTCTGGCTGGTCATCTCAAACCACTGCCTGTCCCTCACCGTGCCTGGTCCCATATATGCCTGGATTTTGTCATGGGTCTCCCGGTCTGAGGGCAACACTGCCATCCTGACTGTGGTCGGACAGTTTTCCAAAGCCGCCCACTTCATTCCTCTCTCCAAACTACCCGTGGCCAATGAGACGGCCCAGTTTATGGTGCAGCACATCTTCCGGATCCATCAAATCCCGGTGGACATGGTCTCCGACCGGGGTCCGCAGTTCTCGTCCCAGTTCTGGAAGGCGTTCTGCACTCTCATTCGTTTGTTGGACAGCCTGTCCTCCGGATTCTACCCCCAGTCCAACGGCCTAGTCGGAGCAAGCAAACCGGGACTTAGAGATGACTCTTCGCTGCCTAGTCTCCGCCAACCCTACCACCTGGAGTCAGCAACTGGTATGGGTTGAGTATGCTCGCAACACCCTTCCTTGCTCTGCCATGGGTCTCTCACCCTTTGAGTGTTCCTTGGGATATCAGCCTCCACTCGTCCCCAAGCAAGAGGAAGTCAGCAATTCCTCGTCCCAGATGTTCATCCACCGCTGTTGACGTACCTGGAAGAGAGCCCGGGCCGCTCTGTTGAAGATCACTTCCAGGCATAGGCAACAAGTGGATCGCCACCGATCCCCTGCTCCACGCTATCGACCCGGGCAGAGGGTATGGCTCTCCACCCAGGACCTGCCCCTTCGTTTGGAGTCGCGCACACTTTCCCCCCATGTCATCGGCCCGTTCTCCCTCTCTGGAGCCATTAGCTCTACTGCTGTTTGTCTTTTGTTACTCCGTACCTTCTGTATTCACCCTACTTTCCATGTGTCTAGGAAAAGCCTGTGTCTCACAGCCCTTTGTCTTCTGTTTCCAGGCCCACCCCTCCTCCCCTCCTCCCCGTGTCATCGATGGCCATCCGGCTTACACGGTGAGACGGCTCCTGAGTGTTTTACCATTGGGGAAGGGGTTTCCAATACCTGGTTGACTGGGAGAGTTATGGCCCGGAGGAGAAGTGCTGGGTCCCCGCTAGAGACATCCTGGACCCAGCCCTCATGCAGACTTCCACCTTCGGCACCCTGGTCAACCAGGTAGGTTAGTATTGTGGAGTAACTACAATATAGTTGATCAATCCTCATTATTCTCCTATCTTAGCCAATAAACTCTGTAACTGTTTTAAAGTCCCCATTTGCATCATGGTGACATCCTTGAGCTGTTTCCTTCCTGTCCAGCAACTGAGATAGCAAGGACATCTGTAGCTTTGTAGTGACTGGGTGTATTGATACACCATCCAAAGTGTAATTAATAACTTCACCATGCACCATTACCCATCTACCGATAAGATTCCCCTTCTTTGCAAGGCATTTGAAAACCTCCCTGGTGTTTGTGGTTGAATCTGTGTTTGAAATTCACTGCTCGACTGAGGGACCTTGCAGATAATTGTATGTGTGGGGTACAGAGATGAGATAGTCATTCAAAAATAATATTAACATTATTGTTGCTCACAGAGTGAGTCCATGCAACTTATTATGTGACTTGTTCATGACATTTTTACTCCTGAACTAATTTAGGCTTGCCATAACAAACTGGGTTAATAATTAATGACTCAAGATATTATAGATTTTCATTTTATATATGTTTTATACACATTTTGAAAAAGATAATTCTATTTAATTATGCAGAATTGTGTGTAAGCGAGTGACAGAAATGTCTAAATGTAATACATTTTAAATTCAAGCTGTAACACAACCCAAAAAATGTTTTTAAGTCAAGAGGTGTGAATACTTTTGGAAGACGCTGTATACTACTCCACCCATAGACTTTCTGTTTCTCAATGAGGTTTGTCAGTAAAGCCTTTCTGTTTCTCTATGAGGTTTGTGGGTAAAGCCTTTCTGTTTCTCTATGAGTTACATACAGAATATCAGCCTCTTTGGGCTCTTGTCTGCATTGCATTTCTTGTTTCCACCTGAACCTACTGTCACCAGTAAAGCCACTGTTTCACCTAACCCATCTGAGCTGCTGGAGGATGCAAACCTCTAGAGGCTAATGCTGGTGGTTATTCAGGACACACTCATACTACCCCTACCATAGACTTGATACTTTCTGTTTCTCTATGAGTGTTTTGGGAGATTGGCTAATCATTTTGCCAGTAAATGGGCCAATCATTTTGTCAGCTCAGTAGTTTTCCTATAAAGACTAAACATTTAATTCAGGACAATATGTTGTGGAATATATTTTCAGTAAACTGGTGTTGCTCACATTATTTTTGGTTCTACAGTGACGTTCAATGACGTTTGACTATATTAGCACTCTAATTTGTAAAAAATCTTGATAAGTGACCAGTTCTATTTGCATCCATATATTGGAAGCGTCCAGCAAGGTTTTGTCGGTGTTATGAATAAGAAGGAATTTTAAAATAATGTTTTCCTGAACAAAATGATCAGCAGTCAAGACATTTGCATTTGAGGTGATTGCGATTATTATTATTTTAACGTTGATTTGCCTGTCACATCCTGATCTGTTTCAACTGTCTTTGTGATTGTCTCCACCCCCCTCCATGTGTCGCCCATCTTTCCCCATTATCCCCTGTGTATTTATACCTGTGTTCTCTGTTGGTCTGTTGCCAGTTCGTCTTGTTTGTCAAGTCAACCATTGTTTTTGTTTCTCAGCTCCTGCTTTTTCCAGTCTCTCTTTTTCTCGCCCTCCTGGTTTTGACCCTTGCCTCTCCTGACCCTGAGACTGCCTGCCGACCTATAACTTTGCCCCATTATAGACCTCTGCCTACCCTGAGCTTGCATGCCGTCCGGTTTCGTTGCCCCCCCTCTGGTTTACTGACCCCTGCCTGCTTTGACCTGTCTATTGCCTGCCCCCGTTGGATTATTAAACCATTGTGAATTCGATGTTGTCTGCATCTGGGTCTTACCTTCATACCTGATAGTACGAACTGGCGATGACTGACCCAGCAGACCCGGGTCAGCTGCGCAATGCCATCTCCTCCCAAGAAGCCTCCAATGGTAGGCAGGAGGAATTGTTTCGTGGTCTTTTGGGGGGGGGGTCCAAATGTTGGCTGAGCGCCATGACCGGGCATTGGACATGCTGCTGGAGTATTTCCGCGGGTTGTCTGAGGGGCAGTCTGCCACGGTGGTAACCCCAGCTCCCCTTACTAACTCTGCGGTTAGCAGTGCCGTCCCACCGGCCACTCCACCTTCCCGGGAGCCCCGTTTACCTCCCCCGGAACGCTTAACTGGAGAGCCGAGCACCTGTCAGGCGTTTTTAGCTCACTGTGCCCTCATTTTCGAGCTTCAGCCCTCCTCCATCCCCTCGGATCGTTCCAAGATAGAAAGCCTACCTATTCACGCTAATCTGGGAGGGCTCTCACCTGGGCTACCGCTGAATGGGAACAACAGACGGTCATGTGCGTGTGTCTGGAAGGGTTCGTGGGAGAGGTGATGAAGTTTTTTGATGCCCTGTGCTCCGGGAGAGAAGCTGCCTGGAAGGTAAACAAGCTCCGGCAGGACGCCCGCAGAGTGGCCCGACTATGCGGTGGATTTCCGTATGTTGGCAGTGGAGAGTTCGTGGCACCACGAAGCACTGTTCGACGACTTCATGCAAGATGTTTTGAAGGAGGTTAAGGACGAGCTTGTTGCTTGGGAGTTACCCACAGATCTTGAGTCCCTCATTGCTTTCACCTTCCGCATCGATGGGCGATTGCGGGAACGACGGATGGAGAGGAAATTCTATTTCGCTCGCACCTCAAGGGATTCCACCTCGCCGCCGAGTCATCCTGGAAGTCCCCGGCGGTCCCATTGCCGAGAGCACCCGAGGTTTCCAGACCTTCCTCGAGAGTCACCGAAGACGGCCGTGGTACTGTGTCCCGAGCCTATGCAACTAGGCAGAGCTGAGCTGTTGCCAACGGAACGACAATACAGGATCAACACAAGGAGCTGTCAGTTTTGCGGTACTTTTAGACATTTTAAGTCCTCTTGCCCAGTAAAAGAACAGGCTCCCCGTTAGGAATGGATACACTGGTGGGCTATATGGAGAACTTTTCTGCTTCCCTTACTCGCACCCCTTTTCATGTCATTCTAATGTGAGGAAACCAGTCCAAATCTCTCCAGGTCCTCATTGACTCTGGGGCCGACGAGAGCTTTTTGGACGCCACACTGGCTTCCGAGCTGAACAGCCCCTCTCCATTCCCATGGATGGTAGAGCGGTGGACGGGCGCTCTATAGGTCGGGTCACCCGTAACACCAAACCCATCAACCTATGTGTGTCCGGGAATCACAGCGAGACCATTCAATTCTGGCTCCAGCGACACAATCCCATCATCAACTGGTCTACGGGTGCTATCATGGGCTGGAGTCCGATCTGCCACGCCCATTGTCTGAAGTCGACGCAACCTGCCATGGGACATCTTCCTGGGGCCTCAGAAGTTGCTCCGGACCTCTCTGCCATTCTAGTGGAGTGCCAGGACCTCCGGGAGGTTTTCAGCAAGTCCCGGGCCACTTCCCTTCCCCTGCACCGCCCCTATGACTGCGGGATTGACGTTCTCCCTAGCACCACTCCGCCCCGGGGACTTCTGCACTCTCTGTCGGGACCAGAGACCAAGACTATGGAGACCTACATTGGGGACTCCCTAGCTACAGGATTCATCCGTCCCTCTTCCTCTTCTGCTGGCACATGTTTTTTCTTCGTGGAGAAAAAGGACAAGATCCTGCGCCCGTGCATTGACTTCCTCAATGACATTACTGTAAAGAACTGTTATCCACTACCACTCATTTCCTCTGCCTTTGATTCTCTCCATGGGGCCACTGTCTTCTCCAGGCTGGATCTACAAAATTCCTACCACCTGGTGCGGATATGAGGGGGGATGAATGGAAGACCGCCTTCAACACGGCTAGCGGCCACTACAAATATCTTGTCATGCCCTTTGGCCTCACCAACTCCCCTGCCATGTTCCAGGCTCTGGTGAATGATGTTCTCCACAACACGCTGAACCTGTTCGTCTTTGTCTACATTGATGACATCCTCGTCTTCTCCCGCTGCCCCCAAGAACACGTACTCCACGTCCGACAGGCTCTCCAGCGCAACACCCTGCTATCGCAACACCCTGATACAACTCAACTCTCTGTGAAGTGAAAGAGTTATGCACTGTAGGTGCGAGTAAGGATGACTAAAGGCAGAGAATTGTACCGTTTACAATGAATTTTTTCCATCAGAGTGTAATTTTTGGGAAAAGGGGCTGGATGGAACCAAAGCAAAGAAAGTAAATATCAAAGCCCCCTCTCCTACCTTACAAATCACATTTATTTATTTAGCCCTTCGTACATCAGCTTATATCTCAAAGTGCTGTACAGAAACCCAGCCTAAAACCCCAAACTGCAAGCAATGCGGGTGTAGAAGCACGGTGGCTAGGAAAAACTCCCTAGAAAGGCCAAAACCTAGGAAGAAACCTAGAGAGGAACCAGGCTATGTGGGGTGGCCAGTCCTCTTCTGGCTGTGCCGGGTGAAGATTATAACAGAACATGGCCAAGATGTTCAAATGTTCATAAATGACCAGCATGGTCAAATAATAATAATCACAGGCAGAACAGTTGAAACTGGAGCAGCAGCACGGCCAGGTGGACTGGGGACAGCAAGGAGTCATCATGTCAGGTAGTCCTGAGGCATGGTCCTAGGGCTCAGTATCTCCGAGAGAGAGAAAGAAAAAGAGAAAGAGAAGTAGAGAGAGCATACTTAAATTCACACAGGACACCGGATAGGACAGGAGAAGTACTCCAGATATAACAAACTGACCCTAGCCCCCCGACACATAAACTACAGCAGCATAAATACTTGAGGCTGAGACAGGAGGAGTCAGGAGACACTCTGGCCCCATCCGATGACACCCCCAGACAGGGCCAAACAGGAAGGATATTATCCCACCCACTTTGCCAAAGCACAGCCCCCACACCACTAGAGGGATATCTTCAACCACCAACTTACCATCCTGAGACAAGGCCGAGTATAGCCCACAAAGATCTCCGCCACGGCACAACCCAAGGGGGGGCGCCAACCCAGACAGGAAGATGCTATGCTTCCAAATGTTGCCGAGTTTGTCATTGCCTGCACAGTCCTCACACAGAACAAGACTCTTCTGCAAGCTCTGGCTGGTCATCTCAAACCACTGCCTGTCCCTCACCGTCCCTGGTCCCATATATGCCTGGATTTTGTCATGGGTCTCCCCGTCTGAGGGCAACACTGCCATCCTGACTGTGGTCGACCAGTTTTCCAAAGCCGCCCACTTCATTCCTCTCTCCAAACTACCCGTGGCCAAGGAGACGGCCCAGTTTATGGTGCAGCACGTCTTCCGGATCCATCAAATCCCGGTGGACATGGTCTCCGACCGGGGTCCGCAGTTCTCGTCCCAGTTCTGGAAGGCGTTCTGCACTCTCATTCGTTTGTTGGACAGCCTGTCCTCCGGATTCTACCCCCAGTCCAACGGCCTAGTCGGAGCAAGCAAACCGGGACTTAGAGATGACTCTTCGCTGCCTAGTCTCTGCCAGCCCTACCACCTGGAGTCAGCAACTGGTATGGGTTGAGTATGCTCGCAACACCCTTCCTTGCTCTGCCATGGGTCTCTCACCCTTTGAGTGTTCCTTGGGATATCAGCCTCCACTCGTCCCCAAGCAAGAGGAAGTCAGCAATTCCTCGTCCCAGATGTTCAACCACCGCTGTTGCTGTACCTGGAAGAGAGCCCGGGCCGCTCTGTTGAAGATCACTTCCAGGCATAGGCAACAAGTGGATCGCCACCGATCCCCTGCTCCACGCTATCGACTCGGGCAGAGGGTATGGCTCTCCACCCAGGACCTGCCCCTTCGCTTGGAGTCGCGCACACTTTCCCCCCATGTCATCTGCCCGTTCCCCCTCTCTGGAGCCATTAGCTCTACTGCTGTTTGTCTTTTGTTACTCCGTACCTTCCGTATTCACCCTACTTTCCATGTGTCTAGGAAAAGCCTGTGTCTCACAGCCCTTTGTCTTCTGTTTCCAGGCCCACCCCTCCTCCCCTCCTCCCCGTGTCATCGATGGCCATCCGGCTTACACGGTGAGACGGCACCTGAGTGTTTTACCATGGGGAAGGGGTTTCCAATACCTGGTTGACTGGGAGAGTTATGGCCCGGAGGAGAAGTGCTGGGTCCCCGCTAGAGACATCCTAGCGGATGATCTGCCACGCCCATTGTCTGAAGTCGACGCAATGTGCGTATACGAGGGAGGACGAGTGGAAGACCGCTTTCAACATTGCTAGCGGCCACTACGAATATCTTTCACCTCCTGATGAAAAGCGTGCCCAAAGTCAACTGTCGGTTTCTCAGGCCCAGAAGTTAGGATATGCATATAATTGGTAGTTTCGGATAGAAAAGACTCTAAAGTTTACTAAACTGTTAGAATAATGTCTGAGTATAACAGAACTGATATGGCAGGCGAAAACCTGAGAAAAATCAATCCAGGAAGTGGGATTTTTTTTATTTTTGTAGTTTTCCATTGACTTCCTATACATATTTAATTGACTTAGGACTCAAATTGCACTTCCTATGGCTTCCACTAGATGTCAACAGTCTTTAGAAATTTCAGGCTTGTATTCTGAAAAATGAGGGAGTAAAACCACTTTGAATGAGTGGACCATTTATTGAGTGGACCATTTATTGAGTAAATGGGAGTCTTGTGATTGCAACCATATGAAGATCAAAGGTAAGTGATTAATATTTTGTAACTGTTTGTAATGATTTGTCTCATTGGTGTTGTTCTCAGATAATCGCATGGTATGCTTTCGCCGTAAAGCCTTTTTGAAATCTGAGACCGTGGTCGGATTATCAAAAAGTTCATCTTTAAACCGATGTATAACACTTGTATGTTTTATGAATTTTTATAATTAGTATTTCTGTTTTTGAATTTGGCGCTCTGCAATTTCACTGGATGTTGGCCAGGTGGGACGGAAGCGTCCCACACCCCCTAGAGAGGTTAAACACCGCTTCACCACTGCTCTTATAGTGGTTCATCTTGACCTGTTCCGTCAGTTTGGCGTGGAGGCCGATGCTTCCGATGTCGGATTGGTGGCTGTTCTGTCCCAACGTCCGGAACATCCGTTCAATGTGTGGACCGACCACAAAAACCTGGAGTATCTCCACACCACCAAGGGCCTGAACTCCAGGCAAGCAAGAGATGCCCTGCTGTTTTTCCGGTTCAAATTTTCCCTCTCCTACCGGCCGGGGTCTGTTACGCACGCCTCTATGAAGAGGGATCGCAACACCCTGCTACAACTCAACTCTCCGTGAAGTGAAAGAGTTATAGACTGTAGGTGCGAGTAAGGATGACAAAAGGCGGAGAATTGTACCGTTTACAATGAATTTATTCCGTCACACGGTAATTTTTGGGAAAAGGGGCTGGATGTTACCACCCTGGAGCCCAAGACCATCCTTTCCAACTTGTGTCTGGCGACAGCACTCAGCTGGGGCATAGGGAAACAGGTACGGGAGGTTCAGGGGTCCCAGCAAAACCCTGGGGGGATCCCAGATAATCAGATGTTTGTGACTGACGCTGTCCACGGTCCCATTCCTCCAGGCTTGCCAGTCACTCGGGCTCTCGTCGGACCCTGGCCTTCATGCGACAACGCTTTTGGTGACCTACTATGGTTCCAAATGTTACTGAGTTTGTCATTGCCTGCACAGTCCTCACACAGAACAAGACTCCTCTGCAAGCTCTGGCTGGTCATCTCAAACCACTGCCTGTCCCTCACCGTCCCTGGTCCCATTTATGCCTGGACTTTGTCATGGGTCTCCCCGTCTGAGGGCAACACTGCCATCCTGACTGTGGTCGACCAGTTTTACAAAGCCACTTCATTCCTCTCTCCAAACTACCCTTGGCCAAGGAGACTGCCCAGTTTATGGTGCAGCACGTCTTCCGGATCCATCAATTCCCGGTGGACATGGTTTCCGATCGGGGACCGCAGTTCTCGTCCCAGTTCTGGAAGGCGTTCTGCACTCTCATTGGATCGTTGGACAGCCTGTCCTCCGGATTCTACCCCCAGTCCAACGGCCTTGTCGGAGCGAGTAACCGGGACTTAGAGATGACTCTTCGCTGCCTAGTCTCAGCCAGCCTGTCCTCTGGATTCCACCCCCAGTCCAATGACCAGTTTGAGCGAGCAAACCAGAACTTAATGACGACTCTCTGCTGCCTTGTCTCCGCCAACCCTACCACCTGGAGTCAGCAACTGGTTTGGTTTGATTACGCTCGCAATACCCTTTGCTCTGCCATGGGTCTCTCTTCTTCAAGTGTTCCCTGGGATATCAGCCTCTGCTTGTCCCCGAGCAAGAGGAAGTCAGCAATCCCTCGTCCCAGATGTTCATCATACTCTGTCACCGTACCTGAAAGAGAGCCCTGGCCGCTCTGTTGAAGACCACTTCCAGGTATAGGTGACAAGTGGATCGTCACCGAACCCCTGCTACACGCTATCGACTCGGGCAGAGGGTATGGCTCTCCACCCGAGACCTGCCCCTCTGGGTGGAGTCTTACAAACTTTCCCCCCCATTTCATATTTCCGTTCCCCATCTTTCGAGTCATTAGCCTACTGCTGTTCATCTTTAATGACTCCGTATCCTCTGTATTCACCCTACTTTCCATGTGTCTAGGATTAAGCCCGTGTCTCACAGCCCTTTGTCTTCTGTTTCCAGGCTCACCCCTCCTCCCCTCCTCCCCGCGTCATCGATGGCCATCCGGTGTACACGGTGAGACGGCTCCTGAGAGTTTGACCCCGGTGCAGGGGTTTCCAGTACCTGGTTGACTGGGAGGGTTATGGTCCGTAGGAGAAGTGCTGGGTCCCCGCTAGAGACATCCTGGACCCAGCCCTGATGCCGACATCCACCGCAGGCACGCTGGTTAACCAGGTATACAACCAGGTAGGACACCAGATGGCGCTTGTAGACAGGGGATACTGAGCCTGCCTGCCTGACCTCTCTGCCTGCCCGTGACACTGAGCCTGCCTGCCGACCTGTAGCATTGCCCCTCCTCTGGTTTACTTACCCCTGCCTGCCTTGACCTGACTATTGCCGGCTCCTGTTGGATTATTAAATCCTTTTTAATTCATTGTTATCGACATCTGGGTCTTACCTTCATACCTGATATTTGTCCCCAAACGTAACACTACGTATTCAGGACAAAATATTAATTGCTTTTTCCACATTGCTTGCAGCATTAATTTACAGCAAACAGGATGTGTATTTTTATTCTTTAAGAGATTCCTTATTTTCACTCTGTCAATTAGGTTAGGGTTGTGGAGCAACTACAATATTGTTGATCCATCCTGTTTTCTCCTATTATAGCCAATAAACTCTGTAACTGTTTTAAAGTCCCCATTTGCATCATGGTGACATCCCTGAGTGGTTTCCTTCCTCTCTGGCAACTGAGTTAGGAAGGAGACCTGTAGTTATGTAGTAACTGGGTGTATTGATACACCATCCACAGTGTAATTAATAATTTATTGGAGGCGATTAAAGTTGAACGTAGTAGGGACTCTTTTCCCTTTCGCCGACGCTCGTCCTCAATTTCCACCTCGCCTCTGAGTAACCCCGGAAATCCCCAAAGCCCACATTTCCGAGTGAATCTGATGTCACCCGAGTACTCTTGGCGGTCACCGAGTGCTATCGAGTCGTCTCCTCCGTAGCACATGCAACTGCGCAAGGCTAGATTGTGTCCGGCTGAGCGCTTACGCCGATTTAACACCAAGAGTTTTCTGTATTGCGGAGCTAATGGCCATTTTTATCTACCTGCCCATTAAAGAACCAGGCTCATATTGTAGGTACTTGCACGCTGGGTGAGCCGTACGGGGAGTTTCTCATTTTTTATTTCTCGTAGCCCTCTCCATGCTACCCTGTTGTGGGGCGACCGATTTCCAAATCTCTCCGGGTGCTCGTAGACTCTGAGGCTGAAGAGAGCTTTATGGACAATACCCTGGTGTCAGAGCTGGGAATCCCCACACAACCCCTCTCCATTCCCATGAACGTCAGAGCATTGGAATGGCACTCTATTGGCAGAGTTACCCACACTACATGTCCCATTAAACTGAGAGTGATCGGGTAATCATAGCGAGTCTATGCAGTTCCTGCCCATCGAATCCCCTCATGCACCAGTGGTTTTGGGGTTTTCCTGGCTCCTAAGGCACAATCCTCTGATCGACTCTGCTACTGGTTCTATCCTGGGTTGGAGCCCGTTTTGCCATGCGCATTGCCTGAAGTCGGCGCTGCCTGCCCCGGGACATCTTCCTGTGGGCTTGGGAAAAGCCCCGGACCTCTCTGATGTTCCCGCGGAGTACCAGGACCTCCGGGGAATTTTCAGCAAGGCTCGTGCCACCTCGCTTCCTCCGCATTGGCCCTATAACGGCTTTATTCCTTGTCAGGGCCAGAGACCAAGGCAGGGGAGACGTATGTTGAGGACTCCCTGGCTGCAGGGGGTATCCGTTCTTCTGCCTTCCCCACCGGCGCAGGGTTCTTATTTGTGGAGAAGAAGAACAAAACCCTGCATCCGTGTATCGACTACCGGCCCTGAATAACATCATGGTTAAAGACTGCTAACCGCGGCTTTCGGCTTTCGAGCCTGTCCAGGGGGCCGGCGGGTTGGCGACCCCCCTTGGGTTGTGCCGTGGCAGAGATCTTTGTGGGCTATACTCTGCCTTGTCTCAGGATGGTAAGTTGGTGGTTGAAGATATCCCTCTAGTGGTGTTGGGGCTGTGCTTTGGCAAAGTGGGTGGGGTTATATCCTTCCTGTTTTGCCCTGTCCGGGGGTATCATCGGATGGGGCCACAGTGTCTCCTGACCCCTCCTGTCTCAGCCTCCAGTATTTATGCTGCAGTAGTTTATGTGTCGGGGGGCAATGGTCAGTTTGTTATATCTGGAGTACTTCTCCTGTCTTATCTGGTGTCCTGTGTGAATTGAAGTATGCTCTCTCTAATTCTCTCTTTCTCTCTCTCGGAGGACCTGAGCCCTAGGACCATGCCTCAGGACTACCTGGCATGATGACTCCTTGCTGTCCCCAGTCCACCTGGCCATGCTGCTGCTCCAGTTTCAACTGCACTGACTGCGGCTATGGAATCTTGACCTGTTCACCGGACGTGCTACCTGTCCCAGACCTGCTGTTTTCAACTCTCTAGAGACAGCAGGAGCGGTAGAGATACTCTTAATGATCGGCTATGAATAGCCAACTGAAATTTACTCCTGA
Organism: Oncorhynchus mykiss; assembly: GCF_013265735.2. Taxonomy (NCBI): domain Eukaryota; kingdom Metazoa; phylum Chordata; class Actinopteri; order Salmoniformes; family Salmonidae; genus Oncorhynchus; species Oncorhynchus mykiss. The sequence continues at coordinate 11,512,081 of NC_048570.1, forward strand.
GGTGCTGACTTGCTGCACCCTCGACAACTACTGTGATTATTATTATTTGACCATGCTGGTCATTTATGAACATTTGAACATCTTGGCCATGTTATGTTATAATCTCCACCCGGCGCAGCCAGAAGAGTACTGGCCACCCCTCATAGCCTGGTTTCTTCCTAGGTTTTAGCCTTTCCAGGGAGTTTTTCCTAGCCACCGTGCTTCTACAGCTGCATTGCTTGCTGTTTGGGGTTTTAGGCTGAGTTTCTGTACAGCACTTTGAGGTATCAGCTGATGTACGAAGGGCTATATAAATACATTTGATTTTATTTGAAAATAGCTGTGCAGCAATGCTCCCTGTCTAACCTGACAGAGCTTGAGAGTATCTGCAGAGAAGAATGAGAGAAACTCCCCAAATACAGCATTTCCAAGCTTGTAGCGTGATAACCAAGAAGACTCAAGGCTATAATCACTGACAAAGGTGATTCAAGAAAGTACTGAGTAAAGAGTCTGAATATTTATGTAAATGTTATGTTTTATTTTTTATAAAAAATATCTAAGCACCTGTTTTTGCTTCGTCATTGTGGGGTATTGTGTGTAGATTGAGGGGAAATGTCATGTATTGTCATGTTGTGTCTTTCTGTCCTTTCCTTTCACCCTGTCTCCCTCTGCTGGTCGTATTAGGTTACCTTTTCTCCCCCGCTTTCCCCCAGCTGTTCCTTGTCTCCTCCTGACTACCTCGTCACCCCGTTTCCCACCTGTTCCCTTTTTCCCTCTGATTAGTCCCCTATATCTCTCTCTGTTTTTGTTCCTGTCCTTGTCGGATTCTTGTTTGTTGTGTTTCATGCCTGAGCCAGACTATCGTCATGTTTGCTGTAACCTTGTCCTGTCCTGTCGGAATCTGCCGGTCTATCTGAGCCTACCTATGTTTGGTTATTAAAGAAGCTCTGTTTAAGTTAGTTCGCTTTTGGGTCCTCATTCACTCACCGTAACAGAAGAATCCGACCAAGAATGGACCCAGCGACTTCGGATCCTCTCCACTCAGCCGTCGAGATCCAGGGAGCGATGCTAGGCAGACACGAGCAGGAATTGTCTGCTGCTCGACATGCCGTTGAGACCCTGGCCACCCAAGTCTCCAACCTCACAGAACAAGTTCACCATCTCCGCCTCGATCCACCGGCCACTTCCAGGGCTTTCGAATCTCCGGAGCCCAGAATCAATAACCCGCCGTGTTACTCTGGGGAGCCCACTGAATGCCGCTCGTTCCTCACCCAGTGTGATATTGTGTTTTCTCTCCAGCCCAACACTTACGCCAGGAGCACTGCTCGTGTCGCCTACGTCATATCTCTCCTTACTGGACGGGCTCGTGAGTGGGGCACGGCAATCTGGGAGGCAAGGGCTGAGTGTACTAACCAGTATCAGGACTTTAAGGAGGAGATGATACGGGTTTTTGATCGATCTGTTTTTGGGGAGGAGGCTTCCAGGGCCCTGGCTTCCCTATGTCAAGGCAATCGATCCATAACAGACTACTCTATTGAGTTTCGCACTCTTGCTGCCTCCAGTGGCTGGAACGAGCCGGCTTTGCTCGCTCGTCTTCTGGAGGGTCTCCGCGCAGAGGTAAAGGATGAGATTCTCTCCCGGGAGGTTCCTTCCAGCGTGGATTCCTTGATTGAACTCGCTATTCGCATTGAGCGACGGGTTGATCTTCGTCACCGAGCTCGTGGAAAGGAGCTCGCGTTCTCCGTTGCCCCCCTCTCCGCATCACTACCATCTTCCTCTGCCGGCTCGGGAGCTGAGCCTATGCAGCTGGGAGGTATCCGCATCTCGACTAAGGAGAGGGAACGGAGAATCACCAACCGCCTCTGTCTCTATTGCGGTTCTGCTGGTCATTTTGTCACTTCATGTCCAGTAAAAGCCAGAGCTCATCAGTAAGCGGAGGGCTACTGGTGAGCGCTACTACTCCTGTCTCTCCTTCAAGATCCTGCACTACCTTGTCGGTCCATCTACGCTGGACCGGTTCGTCAGCTTCCTGCAGTGCCTTAATAGACTCTGGGGCGAAGGGCTGTTTTATGGACGAGACCTGGGCTCGGGAACATGACATTCCTCTCAGACAGTTAAGGGAGTCCACGGCCTTGTTCGCCCTGGATGGTAGTCCTCTCCCCAGGATTCAGCGTGAGACGCTACCTTTAACCCTCACTGTTTCTGGTAATCATAGCGAAACCATTTCTTTTTTGATTTTTCGTTCACCTTTTACACCTGTTGTTTTGGGCCATCCCTGGCTAGTTTGTCATAATCCTTCCATTAATTGGTCTAGTAATTCTATCCTCTCCTGGAACGTCTCTTGTCATGTGAAATGTTTAATGTCTGCTATCCCTCCTGTTTCCTCTGTCTCTTCTTCACAGGAGGAGCCTGGTGATTTGACAGGGGTGCCGGAGGAATATCACGATCTGCGCACGGTGTTCAGTCGGTCCAGGGCCACCTCTCTTCCTCCACACCGGTCGTATGATTGTAGTATTGATCTCCTTCCGGGAACCACTCCCCCCCGGGGTAGACTATACTCTCTGTCGGCTCCCGAACGTAAGGCTCTCGAGGATTATTTGTCTGTAGCTCTTGACGCCGGTACCATAGTCCCCTCCTCCTCTCCCGCCGGAGCGGGGTTTTTTTTTGTCAAGAAGAAGGACGGGTCTCTGCGCCCCTGCATAGATTATCGAGGGCTGAATGACATAACAGTTAAGAATCGTTATCCGCTTCCTCTTATGTCTTCAGCCTTCGAGATCCTGCAGGGAGCCAGGTTTTTCACTAAGTTGGACCTTCGTAACGCTTACCATCTCGTGCGCATCAGGGAGGGGGACGAGTGGAAGACGGCGTTTAACACTCCGTTAGGGCACTTTGAATACCGGGTTCTTCCTTTCGGCCTCGCTAACGCTCCAGCTGTCTTTCAGGCATTAGTCAATGATGTCCTGAGAGACATGCTGAACATCTTTGTTTTCGTTTACCTTGACGATATCCTGATTTTTTCACCGTCACTCCAGATTCATCTTCAGCACGTTCGACGTGTCCTCCAGCGCCTTTTAGAGAATTGTCTTTTTGTGAAGGCTGAGAAGTGCACTTTTCATGCCTCCTCCGTCACATTTCTCGGTTCTGTTATTTCCGCTGAAGGCATTAAGATGGACCCAGCTAAGGTCCAAGCTGTCATTGATTGGCCCGCCCCTAAGTCACGCGTCGAGCTGCAGCGCTTTCTCGGCTTCGCGAACTTCTATCGTCGTTTCATCCGTAATTTCGGTCAGGTGGCAGCTCCTCTCACAGCCCTTACTTCTGTCAAGACGTGCTTTAAGTGGTCCGTTTCCGCCCAGGGAGCTTTTGATCTCCTCAAGAATCGTTTTACATCCGCTCCTATCCTTGTTACACCTGACGTCTCTAGACAGTTCGTTGTCGAGGTTGACGCGTCAGAGGTGGGCGTGGGAGCCATTCTTTCTCAGCGCTCCCTCTCTGACGACAAGGTCCACCCATGCGCGTATTTTTCTCATCGCCTGTCCCCGTCGGAACGTAACTATGATGTGGGAAACCGCGAACTGCTCGCCATCCGGTTAGCCCTAGGCGAATGGCGACAGTGGTTGGAGGGGGCGACCGTTCCTTTTGTCGTTTGGACTGACCATAGGAACCTTGAGTACATCCGTTCTGCCAAACGACTTAATGCGCGTCAGGCGCGTTGGGCGCTGTTTTTCGCTCGTTTCGAGTTCGTGATTTCTTATCGTCCGGGCTCTAAGAACACCAAGCCTGATGCTTTATCTCGTCTCTTCAGTTCTTCAGTAGCCTCCACTGACCCCGAGGGGATTCTCCCTGAGGGGCGTGTTGTCGGGTTGACTGTCTGGGGAATTGAGAGGCAGGTAAAGCAAGCGCTCACTCACACTCCGTCGCCGCGCGCTTGTCCTAGGAACCTTCTTTTCGTTCCCGTTCCTACTCGTCTGGCCGTTCTTCAGTGGGCTCACTCTGCCAAGTTAGCCGGCCACCCTGGCGTTCGGGGTACGCTTGCTTCCATTCGCCAGCGTTTTTGGTGGCCCACCCGGGAGCATGACACGCGTCGTTTCGTGGCTGCTTGTTCGGTCTGCGCGCAGACTAAGTCCGGTAACTCCCCTCCTGCCGGCCGTCTCAGGCCGCTTCCCATTCCCTCTCGACCGTGGTCTCACATCGCCTTAGATTTTGTCACCGGACTGCCTTCGTCAGCGGGGAAGACTGTTATTCTTACGGTTGTCGATAGGTTCTCTAAGGCGGCTCATTTCATTCCCCTTGCTAAGCTTCCTTCTGCTAAAGAGACGGCACAAATCATCATCGAGAATGTTTTCAGAATTCATGGCCTTCCGTCAGACGTCGTTTCGGACAGAGGTCCGCAATTCACGTCTCAATTTTGGAGGGAGTTTTGCCGTTTGATTGGGGCTTCCGTCAGTCTCTCTTCCGGCTTTCACCCCCAGTCTAACGGTCAAGCAGAACGGGCCAATCAGACTATTGGTCGCATCTTACGCAGTCTTTCTTTTCGCAACCCTGCGTCTTGGTCAGAGCAGCTCCCCTGGGCAGAATACGCCCACAACTCGCTTCCTTCGTCTGCGACCGGGCTATCTCCTTTTCAGAGTAGCCTCGGGTACCAGCCTCCGCTGTTCTCATCTCAGTTCGCCGAGTCCAGCGTCCCCTCCGCTCAGGCTTTTGTCCAACGTTGCGAGCGCACCTGGAAGAGGGTCAGGTCTGCACTTTGCCGTTATAGGACGCAGACTGTGAGGGCTGCTAATAAGCGTAGAACTAAGAGTCCTAGATATTGTCGCGGTCAGAGAGTTTGGCTCTCCACTCAGAACCTTCCCCTTAAGACGGCTTCTCGCAAGTTGACCCCGCGGTTCATTGGTCCGTTCCGTATTTCTCGGGTCATTAATCCTGTCGCAGTTCGACTTCTTCTTCCGCGATACCTTCGTCGCGTCCACCCGGTCTTCCATGTCTCCTGTATTAAGCCCGTTCTTCGCGCCCCCGCTCGTCTTCCCCCCCCCCCCCCCCCATCCTTGTCGAGGGCGCACCCATCTACAGGGTCCGCAGGATTTTGGACATGCGTCCTCGGGGCCGTGGTCACCAGTACCTCGTTGATTGGGAGGGGTACGGTCCTGAGGAGAGGAGTTGGGTTCCCTCTCGGGACGTGCTGGACCGTGCGCTGATCGAGGATTTCCTCCGTTGCCGCCAGGTTTCCTCCTCGAGTGCGCCAGGAGGCGCTCGGTGAGTGGGGGGGTACTGTCATGTATTGTCATGTTGTGTCTTTCTGTCCTTTCCTTTCACCCTGTCTCCCTCTGCTGGTCGTATTAGGTTACCTTTTCTCCCCCGCTTTCCCCCAGCTGTTCCTTGTCTCCTCCTGACTACCTCGTCACCCCGTTTCCCACCTGTTCCCTTTTTCCCTCTGATTAGTCCCCTATATCTCTCTCTGTTTTTGTTCCTGTCCTTGTCGGATTCTTGTTTGTTGTGTTTCATGCCTGAGCCAGACTATCGTCATGTTTGCTGTAACCTTGTCCTGTCCTGTCGGAATCTGCCGGTCTATCTGAGCCTACCTATGTTTGGTTATTAAAGAAGCTCTGTTTAAGTTAGTTCGCTTTTGGGTCCTCATTCACTCACCGTAACAGGAAAAAACGATTTAATACATTTTAGAATAAGGCTGTAACGTAACAAAATGTGGAAATAATCAAGGGGTCTCAATACTTTCCCGAAAGCACTGCATACAGTATGTAGGTCTCCTCAGATGATGAGTATTTTTTTTATGGTCATACCAATTAGAAAATATGACTGCCTCAAGCTTTGCTTACTCAGTTTTCAAACACATGTTTGTTAAACAAATTGGCAAATATTTTCTTGAGCATACTAATGAACTTCCTCTGAACCATAAAGGGTTCAATGAGCAACTTGGCAAATATTGGCATTTAACTGATCCCTGGCTGTATTAGTGACGGGGCTGTAAAGCCACAGTGTTCTGACGCAGCTTAAACTTATTTTCTGTTTGTGGTCATAGGCATGATTACTTTAGGAAAGGAATGGCTATGAAATCTTAGAATATAACGAACTCAGTATTTTTACTCAAACTCATACTGTAACCTATATACAGTTATGCTAATTCTGACACTATAGCCATGAAGTGAACATTATTCATCCACTTGTTTTTGCTGTTGCTTGTGTACTTGATGTACTTTGGTGCAAGACCAAAACCCTGCCCATTATATATTTCTGATCCACCCACCTCTACGCAGACGACACCATTCTGTATACTTCTGGCCCTTCTTTGGACAATGTGTTAACTAACCTCCAAACGAGCTTCAATGCCATACAACTCTCCTTCTGTGGCCTCCAACTGCTCTTAAATGCAAGTAAAACTAAATGCATGCTCTTCAACCGATCGTTGCCCACACCTGCCGCCCGTCCAGCATCACTACTCTGGACGGCTCTGACTTAGAACATGTGGACTACAAATACCTAGGTGTCTGATTAGACTGTAAACTCTCCTTCCAGACTCGCATTAAGCATCTCCAATCCAAAATTACATCTAGAATCGGCTTCCTATTTTGCAACAAAGCATCCCTCACTCATGCTGCCAAACATACCCTCGTAAAACTGACTATCCTACCGATCCTTGACTTCGGCCATGCAAAATAGCCTCCAACACTCTACTCAGCAAATTGGATGCAGCCTATCACAGTGCCATCCGTTTTGTCACCAATGCCCCACATACTACCCACCACTGCGACCTGTATGCTTCATACTCGCTTCATATTCGTCGCCAAACCCACTGGCTCCAGGTCATGTTTAAGTCTTTGCTAGGTAAAGCCCCACCTTATCTCAGATCACTGGTCACCATAGCAGCACCCACTCGTAGCACGCGCTCCAGCAGGTACAGTATATTTCACTGGTCACCCCCAAAGCCAATTCCTCTTTGGCCGCCTTTCCTTCCAATTCTCTACTGCCAATGATTGGAACGAACTGCAAAAATAACTGAAGCTGGAGACTCATATCTCCCTCACTAACTGTAAGCACCAGCTGTCAGAGCAGCTCACAGATCACTGCACCTGTACACAGCCCATCTGTAATTAGCCCATCCAACTACCTCATCCTCATATTGTTATTTATTTTATTTATTTTGCTCCTTTGCACCCCAGTATCTCCACTTGCACATTCATCTTCTGCACATCTATCACTGCAGTGTTTAATTGCTATGTTGTAATTATTTCACCTCTATGGCCTATTTATTGCCTTACCTCCCTTATCCTACCTCATTTGTATATATACTTTTTCTATTGTATTATTGACTGTATGTTTGTTTATTCCATGTGTAACTCTGTGTTGTTGTTTCTGTCGCACTGCTTTGCTTTATCTTGGCCAGGTCGCAGTTGTAAATGAGAACTTGTTCTCAACTAGACTATCTGGTTAAATAAAGGTGAAATCAATTTGAAAAATTAAAAAAATATTAAAAAAACTGGAACATGCACAAGATATTTCTTGGGGGGATATTTCTTTGGGGAAAACAGCTAACTGCCTACTATTCTACATTTTTTGCCATGCGGACAAAAGAAGAATGTGCAGTTTTATAGCTGATTTCCTGCAATTCTACACATTTTGCCATGAAACAGAGAGTAAATGTTGATATGGCTGAGAGAAGATTTAGCAGTTTCACAGCTAATTCCAATTTTGCTTATTTCATGTAATTTAATGTTTTTTTTTTGCCATGGCTTATGGGATATCCATATGCTAACCGTGGGCAGCGGCTGCAGGGATGTGTGGTTTGCCAGTGGCACACACTCACTAAGTCTGTTTGAGAACATGCGTTATCTGAATCACTGGCATTAGGATATTGTTGGTGAGGATACTATCCCTTTATAATCAGGTTAATTTTTCAAGTTTAACTTAAGTGTCACGAGGAACACGGTGAACACAAACCATGGTAGATTAAAAATGTTTCTAATATCTATGGCCTCCTGAGTGGTGCAGTGGTCTAAGACAGTGCTTTGTAGTTCTAGAAACATCATTATAGACCTGGGTTCAATCCCAGGTTGTGTTGCAACCTTCGCCTCTCCCGAGTTTGTACAGGAGTTGCAGCGATGGGACAAGACTGTAACTACCGAAAGTCCTCTTATCTCAGTTACAATCGCCTCATTTATTGACCTTACTAAATATGGTCTCTTATCAAACAGAGTTTTTACTGGTGTAGCATGTAGGCCTACTAGGATACGACTTTGCCACATTCAATACTGGGGCACATTTTAATTTAAACACATTCACACAAGATTGTTTGAAGAACAAATGTGCTGTACGTGTAGGGTATATCAGTGTCATCCCAAATTATTGGCACCTCTGATAAATACTGAGCTATATTACATGCTCAAAATAATTGCCAAATTAGATTATTTTAAACTAATAGAATTCCTCAGAGAAATATATTTTGTTTAACAAATTATAGATGTGTTTTTTTTCTTCTAAAAGTTAGGTTTAGAAATGATTGGAACCCCTGTTTTCAATACTCCTTCCCCTTGCGAGGATAACGGCGCTGAGCCTTTTTCCAAAATGTTTTATAAGATTGGAGAACACATTGGGAGTGATTATAGACCATTCCTCCATACAGAATCTTTCCAGATCCTTGATATCCTTCCGCCTGCACATATGAACAGCCCTCTTCAATTAAAACCACAGGTTTTCAATGGAGTTCAGGTCCAGAGACTGAGATGGCCATTGCAATAGGTTGATTTTGTGGTCAATTAAGCATTTCTTTGTAGATTTTGATGGTCGCTTGGTGTTATTGTCTTGCTGGAAGATTCACTTGCGGCCATGTTTCAGCCTCCTGGCAGAGGCATCCGGATAAAATGTCCTGGTACTTGGTTGTTTATGATGCCGTTGACTTTAAAGGGATACTTCAGGATTTTGGCAATGAGGCCCTTTATCTACTTCCCCAGAGTCAGATGAACTCGTGGATACCATTTTTACGTCTCGTGCTATTAGATACCACGCTAGTTAGAATTGTCTCGTGAAGCTACCTCTAACTTCCTTCATACTGTATGCAGAGACATAAGACTTCAGCCACCCAAGTCATAGACTGTTCTCTCTGCCCTGAACAGCTTCTACCCACAAGCCATAAGACTGCTAAATAGTTAGTCTGGACAGCTATAGGTTAACTATTTAACTATCTGCAAGGACCCTTTTTTCAATAACTTGTTTGACTCTTAAGCTGTGGTGAGGGGCACAACTTTCACTCGGGATCGGTCCCGCTCCACATTCTGAAAATGCATTCCCCTCCCAGTTTTATCATTGGAATGTGACACAAAACAAGGCAATGCTGTGCTTTAGGACCATGTTGATGCCTCCAATTATGTTAGGCTGTTTGGAGTGTTTATCTGACTAAAAAATCAAATAAATGATGTCCCCCCCCCCACCAAAGTTGTGGTTACTGGTAACAGTAAAATTTATCAGAAATAGCTAACACAACGTGCCATTGGAACACAGGAGTGATTGTTGCTGATAATGGGCCTCTGTACGCCTATGCAGATATTCCATAAGAAATCTGCCGTTTCCAGCTACAATAGTTATTTACAATACAATGTCTACACTGTATTTCTGATCAATTTTATGTTATTTTAATGGACAAGAAATGAGCTTTTCTTTCAAAAACCAGGAAATGTCTAAGTGACCCCAAACTTTTGAATGGTAGTGTATGGGTTTTTCGTGCTATTTTTATGTACAATTTCCTGACTGTTGAAAGTCAGCAACCATTTGTATCTTTTCGTTTGTGAATTCTTTGCCTTTTCCCACGGTGAAGGTTGACAGGAATATTACCTCATTTTTATACTCCAATGAAGGGCATAATACCGAAAGGGCAGAACACCTTCAACTGAGTTTAACTTAAAAATGTAGAATGTTAAGATGCAGATTCACTTTTGTTTGATTTTATTTTGGAGAATCTTAAGGTGTGCCAATCATTTTGACACCTACCTTTGAGAGAAAAACAGTGTTACTTATTAAACAAATATATAGCAAACAATATAGCTCAGGACTGTATTTGTATTATATATTTTATACAGTCTTTTTTGCTTATCTTTATCAAGGGTGCCAATAATTATGGATGTGACTGTATGGACAGTAAGCAGGTTTTATATCAGCAAGTACTGTCAAAAACATTTTGTTCGTGTGAGAGTATACTAACATGTTGATTAAAAAACACACACAACAGTATCTCATGATTTAAAATATTTAATGGTCAGTCAATGCAAGGCTTATCATTCACTATATCTTATACTGTATTATTCATTTTAACTGACAATGCTATCTAAATTAAGCTACATTTTTTAAAAACTTGCAAAAGGAAAAAGTGAGTGCCTTGTTCTTCTGAACATTGGGTTATAATAAAAACAACCGCAATCCTTGACAAGTCTCCTTATATCGAGGTTTAAACAATGAAACACATTCAAGAGTGACACTGAAATAGTTAATGCCAATTAACACCCCTTCTCATCCCAAAAAGCAAAACACTCTGGAAATAGCAATGACAGGGATCACATTTTCAAATTATACATGTATTTTACCTTTATTTAACTAGGCAAGTCAGTTAAGAACAAATTCTTATTTTCAATGACGGCCTAGGAACAGTGGGTTAACTGCCTGTTCAGGGGCAGAACAACAGATTTGTACCTTGTTAGCTCGGGGATTTGAACTTGCAACCTTTTGGTTACTAGTCCAACACTAACCACTAGGCTACCCTGCTGCCCCATATAAAGCTTTCCATTTTCCTAATGTAAATTGCCACTAATTTAACTGCACAAAAAAATGTAATGTTACATCACCATTTTGACAAGTGTTAATTAAGACAATTTTTTGTAAAAATCAATAACTTCAATAGAAGTGTAAAACTGTTGATGCCATTCCTTGATGTAATAGACAACCTAGTTCCACTCATACATAATACACTTCAGCCATATGCCGTAACGGTACAAAAGTGTCGTTACACAGGTCACATTTCCTGTTGCTGCAGAATCATTTTCATTCTGTAGCAAACTGGCTCAAATTAAGATCCCCTATATATATATATATATCTAGGTATGAATTTTACTTATTTGCAGCTTCATGTTGACTCTATTTGACAACACTATCATTCCAAGCGCAATTGTTTTCTTCTGCGCCTCAGTTGTTTTCTTGTGAGACTGTTGTTTCCTGTAAAATATAAATTGTACAGTAAGTTAGGCCATAGCACGGAGCATGATGATACGCACCACAACAGAAGTATGAGAGGAATACACCATTCATATTCAAACCCTGTATTGGCCATACGAGAAACTTCAGATCACTCAAACACAAAAACAACAATACAAAAACAAAATCATTGAGAGGAGCAGTGTTGAGGTTCATACTCTTATCTTATCCAACATACTAGCGGTGTTGTAATATGCAGGCCAGAAGTGGCTTGGTCAAGATAAACTTTAGCAATTTGCGGATTTTAGATAAGCTCCCTGCTGTTGACAAAGCAGCCAGCCAGTCTGAACATTACATGCAGGCTTCCACATGCTCAATAGATTAAAAGCTATAGCTATGTGGAACACAGTCTCCCAGGTACACATCTATCAGCCTGTGGGAACAGATTCCTTGAATTAAAAACAAACACAAAATGGAAGCTTACACGCTTAAAATAATACAGTAAATGTATTTTAAAATACTAAGGGCTTCACTGAATTGCTGATTGTGCTGGGGTGGAAATGACTTGCAGACTTCCTGCATAATTAAACATCTAAACAATTTGGAAGGAAAAGTTAAAGTAGCCTAAGAGTAAGGATGTGTGAGCAGGCATCAGAGCAGTTAAAGCAGGCTAAGAGTAAGGATGTGTGAGCAGGCAACATGACAGGTACTCTATACAGAATGTAAAGAGCTCACAGACCAGGGTTGTCCTCCTTAGAGGTCACCAATCATGAACTTTCAGCACACTCAGTCAAGTTAAACAATAGCCAACTTTACAACAATGCTGATAGTTAATGAAGGTCCAGACACCAAGTTTACAGCTTTCAAAACATGTTTGTGTTCTAAAATTAACTGTTAAGATAAGCTGCCAGTAAATTTCACTATTTGTTCAAAGATATCCGTGAGTGATCCAAGAGACAATAACGAATGTCCCATTGTTTCAATTAAGTTGAAATGAAACATAATGTCTGATGGTAGACCTACTCTGTGGACTTTCAACAGCAAGCCGTTTGAACCATGTCAAATAGTTTATGGCACCTTTCACCACATTTATTGTCATGAATCTTGAGCTGGAGGCAGAACTGAGTGATTCCCACTAGATGAACCAGCTGCAAAGTCAAAAGTGGCTATATTGTAAAAATTCATGTAAAAACCAAAATGAGCTTTTTGGTCTTAATTTAAGGTTAGGTATTAGGGTTAGCCGTGTGGTTAAGCTTAGGGTTAAGGTAAGGGTTAGGTTTAAAATCATATTTTATGACTGTGGCAGCATCAGCTATTGACCACTATGCATAGCTGCCTTCAGGGCAAGATTCATGACAATAAATGCCAACCTGCCCTTTCACCAATACATTCACAACTTGTATCAATCTCCACTGGCTTGGGTGATAAACTTATGCTCTTAGGGAAACGAAAGTTGTAAAACTTCAGTGATTGGAAGTAATATCTATTAACACTTAATAAACCAATGTTTAGATAATGATATGATGGCTATAGTGAGCTTGGGTAAGAACGTTGCTTAATTTAAGAAAGAATGCTTACAGATTGAGTCCTCTTTCCAAATTTGCTCCAGAACGTCATCTTGACAGTGTTCTTGTGTCCTGTGCGCTCGTCAAAAGTCTGGCAGGTGTCGAAGGGGGGACTGTACAGGTGCAAACTGACCGAACCGTCGGTGTGACTGTCGTTCTCTACTCTGTGCAACCCAAGGGAATCTAAAACCGACACACCACACATCTATGATAAGGCAACGCAAGGTAAAACATTCAAATATCACACAGCTGTTAGTTCCGCTAACGGTACACCGAACACAACACATACGAGTCATACAGTATCCATTAAGAATTTGTATAATATGTAACATGTACAACTAGTTTTCAGATAATCAAATACTTGAAAGTAAAGATATTCACTTGTAGGAGGATGTTTATAAAGATATACATGCATATTATGTGTGTAAATAATATGAATAAATGCCTCCTTATGTTGTCTGACACACAATGTTGAGGAAATACTAAACTGCCTTGAATCTTACCATTGATGTAGGCACACTGGTTTTCTTTCAGAATTCTCTGAGATTTCTGAACCATGTCACCAACATCCTGTGTTTTGTTATTGGGCCATTGAAACAACGTCTCCTTCAGTTCGCCTTGCAGCATCTTCATGAAACAGTGGGAGTCTGTGTGGTCATGGATACTGCTGCAAGTGGTGAAAAACACAGACACTCTTAGAATGTTCCAGAACAGTGTTCAGCCTTAGTACCTATGGTTATGTGTCTGTACAGGTTCATTTGTTCTAAAATAGTCCTGTTTAAGGACACATATTTTCTGCCTTGTGTTAAATGTTATATATCATGTGGTCTACTGACATAGAGTATAACTTCACCTCTCAAACTACATTAGCTACAATCTGCTATTATGTACCTTTCTCTCTGCCTCAAGCAATGTAAGGTGACCAATTGTCAATATCTGACTGTTTCAAAGGGGCAAATTATTACCCAAATGTATTTATCTTTGTAAAACATACATAACGTTGACTTTAACAAGAACCTTGGACTCTGGAGCATGTTTTTTCATTTCAGTAGAACAACATACTGATGTTTTAACTGACAAGTCACATAACACATTGTAATTACACTGGTTCTGCCAATACTATTTGAAACTGACGATATACACTCTTATAGAAATAGCACCGGAATAAGTATGAGGGCTTTCAATGGATCAGATCAAATAACTTTCAGCATTGTTTGCAAAAATGTCTAACCTGCCCTGACCCTCTCCCCAGCAGAGTAAAATGAGGTTGAACTTTCCGTTCCCTTCATCCACCAGGTTCCTTGTGTACCTGGAACACACCCACAACACAGAGGTGTAGGTTAGAACAAAAATAGAGTTTACCCATTCAATTATTGGTAGCATCAATAGCATTTCTACTTATGTTTACTATTACATTAGTCAGCACGTGTCCAACATTGTGTGGTGTACGTCAACTGATCCTTTCAGAAGAAAGGTAGGATGTCCGATGCCTTTGTTATAGCTACACTGAAATGTAGGACAATCATATGGTATAGCCACAAAGTGATTTGCAACTACCCCAATACCGTACATGCAAATTATCTGGCATAAATACTTACACTAATGCCAGAATAAAGATGAAAGGAAAAGGGTTTGGACAGATGGATTGCAATGGATTTTGTTCTTAGTGGTGTGACTCATTCAGAAAACTTTCAAATTATGTTTTAGCTCAAAACTAACTGAAACGTTTTACCTACCAATTTCCGTAGTTCCCAAATTCCCCACACAGTGATTCAGGCTATTGATAGAGCCCGTTTGTTAGTGATTGACCTAAATAAATGTAGTAGGAGTACTGTTGATATCTGATGATATAGAGATCCTTTCAAACAACCTACTATGGCCCAGATCATGTCTCTGCTTAAATTACAGCAGTCACGTTTTTGGGTGCATTGAAAATCAGTGATTTTGTAGCATCTGCAAGGTCCAGTGTGTGATCATAACACAAACGCACAGCACATCCTCAAAGCAACCAGTGGAGATCTGTCTCTAATTCTGATATGCGGACGGGTTTCCATCCTCCATTTACCCCCACAAGAATCAAAACATTCCCAAGTTGATGGCGCATGTCAGGAAAAACTGTGGATATGGCATTTTCTTTTTATTGAAGCAAACAATGAAACTCACTTTGAAAGTCTCATTCTGTTGTCAACATCTTAAAATGTAACTTTTTTTTTTAAGATTTAAAAGTTAGCGCAGGCATGCTAGGCTATATTTTATAAATATTTAATATATTGCTCAGATAATTTTACATAGCAAAAGTTTAATATAATCTGTTCAAATGTGTTATGCAGTTAAAGATTCAAAATGTAGGCTATTTAAACAATATTATATTATTAACACAGTGAATAATTGCAAATATGAGAGACATCCCACTGCCATCGAATCCTCTGAATATATATATATATATATATCTCCTGAGGTCTAAATCACAGGAGGACTGGCTCGTGGTAATGGCTGGAGCAGAATCGGTGGAATGGTATTAAATACATCAAGCATATTGTTTCTGCGTGTTTGATGCCATTCCAATCTTCCGTTTCAGCCTTTATTATGAGCCGTCCTTCCCTCAGCAGCCTCCACTGGTCTAAATGTAGTTGTTCTAAATTGTGTATATATATATATTATATATATATATATATATGTCTACATTTAATGTTGCCTGCTGATCACTCATGCTACACCTTTCATGTTAAAGTTTACACCATATACCTTAAGTGGGAAATAGTGATGTTATTCCCATAAAGCTTGTTCATATTTGAACTCATAACAAGTTCACCCTTTTTCATAAATGGTACAGTCCAACAAAAGTTGGCCCCATAAAGAAGAGGGACGCTATAAAACTAGGCTACTTCGTTACATTAAAACAGGTCTACTCAACAAAAAAATATAGTAGGTATAATAGTAATAATAATAATTTCAAAATAGAAATAAACATAATTCAAATATGTTTTACCTGGTCGGGTCAAACATTGCAAATTTCTTCCACTCCTGTGGATTGCTGTCATATGCCTCCATTATTTGTTGCACCTCCTCCACATTGATTTTGTCACTTTCAAAGAGTTTATGCAGCAATTTGATCAGGTCATCGAGACTTTTTGGTGTCATCACTTCGGGTTTCTCCATGGTTAAGTGCGTAATGGTTCTTGAAAACGTACTTTCCAACTAACGAAGTAGCCAAGTTTTATAGCGTCCCTGTTCTTTTTGGGGCCAATTTTTTTGTTGGACTGTACCATTTATGAAAAAGGGTTAACTTATTATGAGTTCAAATATGAACAAGCTTTATGGGAATAACATCACTATTTCCCATAAAGGACGTGTCCTCAATTGTAAATAATAGCAGGGATTTTATTTATAAGATCAATTTAAGGTTGAGGTGTTATAATATTCTTAATTATTTACCCCCACATCAAGTAACGTTACTTGGACCAATCCTAGTTTGGGCTGCAGTTGATAATTAACAAAACCTCTTCCTTTCCAGGATGATTTTTGCTTTGACAATCTACAATAACCCCCTTTGAACCTTTTAATGAGTCGGGTCTCAGGAATTGAGTCAACAATAGAGAGCGAGAGAAGGGAGAGCAGAGTATTAGTAACAACAAAACATGATATCACTTGTGAGATAATTCAATTAAGAGTTGAATTTAAAGCATAATTACATGTTTTCATAAATAATGTAATCACTTTGTAATACAAATGTTCATTTAGTTTTGTTAGCATTGTTGGTTAAATAAGGATAATATGCCTATTTATATCTGATCATAGGCAATTGTATTGTCTAGAACCACTCAAGCTTTTCATACATCATCTATGAGAGCAACAACTGCCCATTTTGAGCTCACATCCAGTCATTTAAATGCAATATTATGGCTGTGGGGAGGTGAACCACACTGATGAGCAACCCTGCCTGGGTCCTGAAGAGTTGCGTTAGCTCCCCCAAGGAAATGTCTAAATGACCGAAGGGACGCGGTTTTTGTGGAGCGATGGGTAACGATGCTTCGTGGGTGTCAATAATTGTTGATGTGTGCAGAGGGTACCTGGTTCGAGCCCGGGTATGGGCGAGGGTACAGACTACTGTTACATTAGGCTATATCGTTTTATCACCCGCTGCTATACTTCCTGCACATCTTCACAGGATCATTCAAAAAGTAACACGTAGTCCTCAAATCCTGTGCGCTAAAGTCAAGACACCATGTGAAGTTAAACCATGTTTATGGATGCAATTTCCCACCACAAACCTATAAATGAGTCAGCCAGGGTGTAATTTGTTCCCAATTTATGGAAAGGAAGTGGGACGATTGTCTTCCTTGACATGCTGCCAAATATAAGGGTATCAGGCCTGTAGCCATGGTGATGTGATGTACACTATAAACTGGCATATACACATGATCTCATAGATGGCAACATTTAGGTCTAAAGAGGATATATCTTCGTCAAAATATATGGAACTAATAACTTCTTCCTATCATTTTTATGTTTGTAAGGTAAAAAAAATGTATATATCGTAAATATCAAGATTGAATTTCATGATGAACAGTTGTGGCCAGGCATCATGACCAATTTAATTTCTACGCACTTTGGACATACAGATGTTGCGTTCCAATGCAATTTATGTTCATTCTCGTTTTATCAAAATCATTGGACTCTTGCGCCACCTAGGGCCTTAACCCAGGTGGAACGTAATGTCCAAAATGGAAAATTAAGGCGCGAGGAGAGAAGTGTGGAAGTAGACTACTCAGAAGATTGCCGTTTCCAATTGATCAGGTAAATGGGCGTAATGGGGATGTCATTCTCCCACATAGCTATTTCACTACTTTACTAAATTAAACGATTGGACCAAATGGGAAATGGTGACACCATTACATGTTATGGATTAGCATGGCCTCAAATACTAGACGTAACATAGTAAATGTATGTATATGACACTCAAATTAGTCTCGCAGAGTTTCTAAATCCAGAGGACTGACATCGCGAGCCTTCTGGTGACGTTTGCGAAACAGACCAGGCTGGGATTTGGGGTTTGAGAAGAATGCAAGAAGTGAAAAATTCTTCCTTAGTTGTTCATTTTCTCGAAATTTAAAGGCACAACCAAGATTTGAGCCAATGTCTTAAGTAGCTGAACATGTTATTACTTCAATCTCGTGAAGGTGACAAACTGACATATTTTCATTTTCGTCAAAAACAACTTCATATCGAAGGAGTGCCTTTGATTTGACTGCCTGCACATGCGCAGTTCGACCGTTACACCCGATTAATCAATCAAATGTATTTATAAAGCCCTTCTTACATCAGCTGATGTCACAAAGTGCTGTACAGAAACCCAGCCTAAAACCCCAAACAGCAAGCAATGTAGGTGTAGAAGCACGGTGGCGGCTAGGAAAAACTACCTAGAAAGGCCGGAACCTAGGAAGAAACCTAGAGGGGATCCAGGCTATGAGGGGTGGCCACTCCTCTCCTGGCTGTGCCAGGTGGAGATTATAACAGAACATGGCCAAGATGTTCAAATGTTCATAGACGACCAGTAGGGTCAAAGAATAATAAGTGGTTGTAGAGGTCAGCACCTCAGAAGTAAATGTCAGTTGGCTTTTCATAGCCGATCATTCAGAGTATCTCTACCGCTCTTGCTGTCTCTAGAGAGTTGATAACAGAAAGTCTGGGACAAGGTAGCACATCCGGTGAACAGGTCAGGGTTCCATAGCCGCAGGCAGAACAGTTGAAACTGAAGCAGCAGCACGACTAGGTGGACTGGGGACAGCAAGTAGTCATCAGGCCAGGTAGTCCCAAGGCATGGTCCTAGGGCTCAGGTTCTCAGAGAGAAAGAAAGAAAATTAGAGAGAGCATACTTAAATTCACACAGGACACAGGACTGACCCTAGCCCCCTGACACATAAACTATTGCAGCTTAAATACTGGAGGCTGAGATAGGAGGTGTCGGGAGACACTGTGGCCCCATCCGACGATACCCCAGGACAGGGCCAAACAGGTAGGATATAACCCCACTCACTTTGCCAAAGCACAGCCCACACACCACTAGAGGGATATCTTCAACCACCAATTTACCATCCTGAGACAAGGCCGACGATAGCCCACAAAGATCTCCCCAACGGCACGAACCCAAGGGGGGTGCCAACCTGGACAGAAAGATCACGTCAGTGACTCCATCCACTTAAGTGATGCACCCCTCCTAGAGACGGCATGGAAGAGCACCAGTAAGCCAGTTACTCAGCCCCTGTAATAGGGTTTGAGGCAGAGAATCCCAGTGGAGAGAGGGGAACCTTCAGACAGAGACAGCAAGGGCGGTTTGTTGCTCCAGTGCCTTTCCGTTCACCTTCACACTCCTGGGCCAGACTACACTCAATCATAGGACCTACTGAAGAGATGAGTCTTCAATAAAGACTTAAAGGTCGAGACCAAGTCTGCGTATCTCACATGGGTAGGCAGATCATTCCATAAAAATGTAGCTCTATAGGGGAAAGCCCTGCCTCCAGCTGTTTGCTTAGAAATTCTAGGGATAGTAAGGAGGCCTGCATCTTGTGACCGTAGCGTACAGCAGGACCAAATCGGAAAGATAGGTAGGAGCAAGCCCATGTAATGCTTTGTAGGTTAGCAGTAAAACCTTGAAATCAGCCCTAGCCAACAGGAAACCAGTGTGTAATATGATCTAATTTTTGGTTCTAGTCAAGATTCTAGCAGCTGTGTTTAGCACTAACTAAAGTTTATTTAGTGCTTTATCCGGGTAGCCGGAAAGTAGAGCATTGCAGTAGTCTAACCTAGAAGTGACAAAAGCATGGATTAGTTTTTCTGCATCATTTCTGGACAGAAAGTTTCAGATTTTTGCAATGTTACGTTGATGGAAAAAAGTTGTCCTTGAAACAGTCTTGATATGTTTATCAAAAGAGAGATCAGGGTCCAGAGTAAAGCCGAGGTCCTTCACAGTTTTATTTGAGACGACTGTAGGACCACTCAAGATTAACTGTCAGATTCAACAGAAGATCTCTTTGTTTCTTGGGACCTAGAACTAGCATCTCTGTTTTGTCCGAGTTTTAGAAAATTTGCCGCCATCCACTTCCTTATGTCTGAAACACATGCTTCCAGAGAGGGCAATTTTGGGGCTTCACCATGTTTCATCGAAATCTACAGCTGTGTGTCGTCCGTATAGCAGTGAAAGTTAACATTATGTTTCCGAATGACATCACCAAGAGGTAAAATATATGGTGAAAACAATATTGGTGCTAAAACGGAGCCTTGAGGAACAACGAAATTTACAGTTGATTTGTCAGAGGACAAACCATCTACAGAGACAAACTGATATCGATGAAGTCTTTCTAGGCATGAGCTTAGCTAGCTAACGTTGCCATGACATCACTAACAAGTGTGATCAGGGATTTCTTTTCGAGAAGTAGTTTTAGCCTATCTTCTTACTATAATGTCTTTGCTAGTATGATATGCTACGTTTAGTATGGTTTCATAAGACAGAAGGTTACTTAAGCCAAAAACAAAAGGAGGGAGGTTGGGAATATAACGTGAATGTCTAGCAACCCAAAGGTTGCATGTTCAAATCACATATAACTTGAGCATTTTAGAAACGGTTTACAATGTTTTAGATACTTTGCATGTTAGTAACCCTTCCCCTAATCAAAACACTTAAGTCATTTAGCAGACACTCTTATCATTTACATTTCACAGACACTTCTATCCAGAGTGACAGCATAAATGTTCATACTTATTTCCCCCATACTCGCCCCCGTATGAATCTAACCCACAACCCTGGCGTTGTAAGCGCCATGCTCTACCAACAAAACGGAACTCAACAGCTTTTACATCACGTTGCAGAGTGTTTGGAGTAACCGGTTTGCTATGGTGCAAAATGTTTAGCTATTGTATGCCGCTGATGACTCCCAATTCACTCAAAAGAGAGAGAAAGGGAGAGAGAGTGGGATAACTGACCCTTGATCCCCCAACCCTGGGGGAGCTCAATCCGAAAGGGGGAGATTCTCAATTGGGCAAAAGTCCATACTCTCTTTGAATCCTCCGTCCTCCTCTCCCACGTGACCCAGAAACCGATAAGTGGTTGCCATATGTAGGAGTGTATCAATTAGTTAATAACCAGTTGAGCTGACAGACATTTTGCACGCTATGATTTTAGTCATCAACCTAGCAAGAGGACAATATTTTATTAATGTAGTAATGGGCTTCCTTTCTATAGACAAGGGGAGAAGGGCTATGTAAAGTGCTCAATTTTGTCATTCTGAGAATATGCAAAGTGTCTGACTCCCATAGAAAACAAATGTTTGACTTCCACACAAAACTACTTCTTTACTTATTTTGGGTTTAAGGACGTGTGTAGGTCACATTTTTTATCGTAGAGCTATGAAAGTTAAGTATTTAGATCCGTCTGCGCAAGACAAATTCAGCAATTGCTTTGCTATGTCTGTGCCGCAAAGAAGTCGAGCTAAATAAATGTTTTTCTTTAGGTAACGTTGTAGTGAAGTTATATAAATGGATGTAACTATTTGCACATCATTACAACACTGTATATAGCCATAATATTACATTTGAAATGTCTCTTTTCAAATGGTACTTTTGTGAGTGTAATGTTTACTGTACATTTTTTATTGTTTATTTACATTTTGTTTATTATTTATTTCACTTGCTTTGGCAATGTCAACATATGTTTCCCATGCCAATAAATCTCTTTGAATTGAATTGTAATGATACAGCTGACCACCAGAGAGAGGCAAATTGACTTCTATTCGACAGAGGACGTTGACATGATCGTAGGGAGGTCTGGGTGGTTGTCTTCTGACTTCTAAAACGGTGGGAAATCAATAAAATAAGTAATGTCATTATATACATATTTTTTAAAGTAATTCTAGTGCCCAATTTCAGGGGACTGTCAGCTTAAGAGGTTTTAATAGGCGAACTGAGGAGTTTGCTCATCTCCTCGATAGCCTCCTCCAGCTGAGGATACTCGTGTGTATCCTACCAGCTCACAACGACGTTTTGAAATCCACCACACCTCCTTTGAATCAACTGTTGTTTCCTCAGAGGAGAAAAGCATGTACATGTTAAAATATAAGTAGCATATAGTGTTTAATCTATACATCTTGCACAACCTCTTTACACATTTATTTTGGGATTCCTCCTATGAAGAAGGCTGCCGACACACTGAAGAAGGCTGCAAAGCCGAATTGTCTGTGTACGCTATCCCTTATGAAGTGAAAAATCATTTAAAAAATGAAGTAGGCTTTATGCAGACCCATAACACCTTGTTGCTTATCGGGATCCCTCCTCTGTAAACGTCATCTGCCTGATGCGAGTGGAGAAGGAGAGACTTATTTCATTTTCACAAGTGCATTCATTTCCACGTTTCCTCACCTACTCTCCTCGATAACCTTTGACCTTTTTAAAAGGAGGAGAGGACAGAGAGGATGCGAGGAGTCGAAGTAAACCAATTAAGAATCTCCCATTGTCTGGCCTGAGGATGCGCCAGGCAGCCCAGCCCCCTATGGTTGAGACGGGCTGCCCTAAAGGCCATGGCTCCCCCGGCCTCGTTTAGACTCATCTCTGACATCTGCTGGTTCATCTGGTGGGAATACACAGAGAGGAATGAGTTTAAAGCATCAAGGAAAGTCACTGGGACACACCTATCCAGTTCTTTTCAGATTTGAAAGTACTTTATATTTAGGGGGAGTATGGATGACGTTGTCAGATCAGACCTACTGCTCTCATGGACTATATGCAACTCCATGTCCATAAGTCATTCTTCAAAGATTTTATTTTTAATGTTACTATCTTGTACTTTAATCATAAAACGTATTCCTTGGAAAAACCCTAAAAAAGTCTCCAGTCTGCCATAGAAAGAGATGGTGAGACCCTCCATACACCGCCTAATTATCATATTTTCTTTATTTTTCAGTTGCTCAAGCATTTTTCAGTTCATAAAAACCTCCCTCTGTAAGGGCTCTTTGATCCAAAATCAACCCCTTACCTCAAACCGTGCACACTTCTTGATGCCCACTCAACACACCCATATAAGCAAAGTGACTGTGCCTTTCTGATTGGCAAAGGAAGAGTTTCCGCCATTTTGATGAAACTATCTAGTGGTTTCAGATTTAGGAGGGCGCCTCTCCAGTTTTCTCAGGTCTGTTTAAAACAGGGATGAGAAACTGACGCAACCAGCATGGCTGTGTAACAGAAAACTCTCAAGATTGGTAAATCACCCTTTACTGGTTCTAACAGCCGATCAATCAGCTTGCTGCCAGCCAGTGGCGATATTAGCATGTACAGTACCTGTCAAAAGTTTGGACACACCTACTCATTCAAGGGTTTTTCTTTATTTTTACTATTTTGTACATTGTAGAATAATAGTGAAGACATCAACACTATGAAAAAACGTATATGGAATCATGTAGTAACAAAAAACGTCTTAAATAAATCAAAATATATAAAAAATGTTAGATTCTTCATAGGAGCCACCTGGAATGCTATTCCAACAGTCTTGAAGGAGTTCCCGCATATGCTGAGCACTTTTTGGCTGCTTTTCGTTCACTCTGCGGTCCAACTCATCCCAAACCATTACAATTGGGTTGAGGTCGGGTGATTGTGGAGGCCAGGTCATCACTCCATCACTCTCCTTCTTGGTCAAATAGCCCTTCCACTGCCTGGAGGTGTGTTTTGGGTCATTGTCCTGTTGAAAAACAAATGATAGTCCCACTAAGCGCAAACCAGATGGGATGGTGTATCGCTACAGAATGGTGTGGTAGCCATGCTGGTTGTGTGCCTTGAATTCTAAATTAATCATTGACAGTGTCACAAGCAAAGCATCCCCACACCATCACAATTCTTCACAGTGGGAACTACACATGCTAAGATCATCCGTTCACCTACTCTGCGTCTCACAAAGACATGGCGGTTGGAACCAAAAATCTAACATTTGGACTTATCAGACCAACGTACAGATTTCCACCGGTCTAATGTCCATTGCTCATGTTTCTTGACCCAAGAAAGTCTATTCTGCTTATTGGTGTCCTTTAGTACTGGTTTCTTTGCAGCAATTTGACCATGAAGCTACAGGTAGCCTAGTGGTTATAGTGTCGGGCCAGTAACCGAAAGGTTGCTAGATTGAATCCTGGGCTGACAAGGTAAAAATATGTTGTTCTGCCCCTGAACAAGGCAGTTAATCCACTGTTCCTAGGCTGCCATTGTAAATAAGAATTTGTTCTTAACTGACTTGCTTGGGGTGCAGTTACCTCTAATGAACTTATCCTCTGCAGAAAAGGTAACTCTGGGTCTTCCTTTCCTGTGGCGGTCCTCATGAGAGCCAGTTTCATCATAGCGCTTGATGGTTTTTGTGACTGCACTTGAAGAAAAAGTTCTTGAAATTTTACTCATTGACTGACGTTCATGTCTTAAAGTAATGATGGACTGTTGTTTTTCATTGCTTATCTGAGCTGTTCTTGCCATAATATGGACTTGGTCTTTTACCAAATAGGGCTATCTTCTGTATACCACCCCTACCTTGTCACAACACAACTGAATGCTCAAACTCATTCAAATGGAACGAAATTCCACAAATGTCCTTTTAACAAGGCACACCTGTTAATTGAAATGCATTCCAGGTGACTATCTCATGAAGCTGGTTGAGAGAATGCCAAGAGTGTGCAAAGCTGTCATCAAGGCAAAGGGTGGCTACTTTGAAGAATCTCAAATATAAAATATATTTAGATTTCTTTAACACTTTTTTGGTTACTACATGATTCCATTATTTTATAGTTTTGATGTCTTCACTTTTATTCTACAATGTAGAAAATAGTAAACATTTAGAAAAACCCTTGAATGAGTAGTTGTGTCCAAACTTTTGACTGCTTACTGTATATATATATAACTTTTTTTGTTAAACAAACTCTGTCTGCCGACTCTTAGCAAACTTTTGGAAATAAATGGTGTTTGACCAGATGTAATGCTATTTCTCTGTAAATAAATAAACAACAGACTTTCAGCATGCTTATAGAGAAGGGCACTCAGCATGTACTGCACTGACACAAATGACTGATGATTGGTTTAAAGAAGTTTATAATTGTCACCCCCTGATCTGTTTCACCTGTCTTTGTGATTGTCTCCCACCCCACCAAGTGTCGCCCATCTTCCCCATTATCCCCTGTGTATTTATACCTGTGTTCTCTATTTGTCTGTTGCCAGTTTGTCTTATTTGTTTAAGTCAACCAGCATTGTGTGTCTCAGCTCCTGCTTTTTCCAGTCTCTCTTTTCTCGCCCTCCTGGTTTTGACCTTGTCCTGACTCTGACTCTTGTACTGACCTCTGCCTCACCCTGAGCCTGCCTGCGGCCCGGTACCATTGCCCTCTGGTTTACTGACGCCTGCCTGCCTTGACCTGTCTATTGCCTGCCCCTATTGGAATATTAAACAATTGTTTATTTGTCATGGTCTGCATCTGGGTCTTAACTTCATACCTGATTTTTATTTTACCTTTATTTAACTAGGCAAGTCAGTTAAGAACAAATTCTTATTTTCAATGACGGCCTAGGAACAGTGGGTTAAATGCCTGTTCAGGGGCAGAACAATAGATTTGTACCTTGTCAGCTCAGGGGTTTATACTTGCAACCTTCCGGTTACTAGTCCAACGCTCTAACCACTAACCAACAACAATGTTGTTGATCCATCCTCAGTTTTCTGATATCACAGCCATTAAACTCTGTAATTGTTCTAAAGTCACCATTGGCGTCATTGTGAAATCCCTGAGCGGTTTCCTTACTCTCTGGCAACTGAGTTAGAAAGGAAACCTGTATCTTTGTAGTGACTGGGTGTATTGATACACCATCCAAAGTGTAATTAATAACTTCACCATGCTCAAATGAATATTCAAAGTCTGCTTCTTTCTTTTTATCCATCTAACAATAGGTGCCCTTCTTTGCCCAGTATTACAAAACCTGCCTTGTCTTTGTGGTTGAATCTGTGTTTGAAATTCACTGCTTGACTGAGGGACCTTTCAGATAATTGTATGTGTGGGCTACAGAGATGAGATGGTATTTTTTTAAATTTATTTTAAACAATATTATTGCACAAGAGTGAGTGCATGCAATTTATTATGTGACTTGTTAAGCTTTTTTTTCTTCTTCAGAACATATTTTGGCTTGCCATAGCAAAGGGGTTGAATGCTTATTGACTCAAGAAATGTAAGCCTTTCATTTTTAATTAACTTGTAAAACTTAGGAAAAACAGAATTCTAATTTGACGTCATTGGTTATTGTGTGTAGGTCAGTGACAAAAAAATATAAACGTAATCCATATTAAATTCAGGCTATAACACAACAAAATGTGGGAAAAAAACAAGAGTGTGAATGCTTTCTGAAAGCATTGTAGGTGTTAGATGTTCATTTTTTACTAGTCCAATGAAACGTTTGCCACCATAGTTTGACCCACCGCGGCTGCTGTAGTTGCAAGAATATGAATGGTTTGACGTGGAGTGTGGTTATTTCCGCAAAATCTGGATGGAGAAATGGCATGTTGTTAGCCTGCTAGCCGTAATTTGAGCTAGATTGAGACGGATTAGAATCGGTTCCCAGGTAGACTGGGTCGGTACTGGAGTGTTGACAACAGTCATTCATAGACTGATCCAATTTTTTCTTCCCCTCAATAAAACTGAACATCATGATTAAAGCCATACTAATATTCAACAACCATGGGAAACCTCGGCTTTCTAAATTCTACGAGCATTACGTGAGTATGCAATGAATTGTTTCGAATCTGTTGTAGCTAGCTTGCATGCATCCTAACAATGTTAGTTTATCTAGCTAGCTCTATTTTTTGGCTAATTAATTGCACAATTATTATTGCAAACAAACAAGGTTAAGTAGCTAACGTTATACTGGTTTATGTGATGTAATGTGAGACTTTACTGGTTTGTTTACGTGGGTAGCTATGTCATTGATCTTGGGATATGCTATATCAGACTGAGCAACATTGTTATTTTAATAATTAAGCATGTGTCGGAATAGCTATCGTTTTACACACACAGGCTAGCTACTGGATTGGGGATGTTCATGTCTCCTCGCAGTCTCGTGCACTGATCACTGAGTAAAACATGTTGAGTGTTCGTTCTGTCCGTCCAAAGGGCTTTACGTCACATGACACGCCGACGTTCACGTTATTGACTTGTGCTCCTGCCTATCAATCAATTCATTCCTCATCAAAATTGTTTGTTTTTTTTCTTCTCAAAGCTGAACATGTATTACTCGTCACAGGCTAGTAGACAAGGGGACAGACTAGCTAACCATGTAGAGTCCGATAAATTAACAGTGGTGTAAAATTACTTTAAAGTACTACTTAAGTCATTTTTTGGGGCATCTTTACTATTAACATTTTGACAACTTTTAATTACTTTTACTTACTTTTACTACATTCCTAAAGATAGCTATTTCACTACTTTACTAAATTAAACGATTGGACCAAATGGGAAATGGTGACACCATTACATGTTATGGATTAGCATGGCCTCAAATACTAGACGTAACATAGTAGATGTATGTATATGACACTCAAATTAGTATCGCAGAGTTTCTAAATCCAGAGGACTGACATCGCGAGCCTTCTGGTAACGTTTGCGAAACAGACCAGGCTGGGATTTGGGGTTTGAGAAGAATGCGAGAAGTGAAAAATTCTTCCTTAGTTGTTCATTTTCTCGAAATTTAAAGGCACAACCAAGATTTGAGCCAATGTCTTAAGTTTTACTACATTCCTAAAGAAAATGATGTACTGTTTACTCCATATATTTTCCCTGACACCCAAAAGGACTCATTACATTTTGAATGTTTACCAGGACAGAAAATGGTCTAATTCATACTTACCAAGAGAACATCCCTGGTCATCCCGACTGCGTCTGATCTGGCAGACTCACTAAGCACATGCTTCATATGTGAATGATGTCTGAGAGTTGGAGCATTGCCCCTGGTTATCTGTAAATAAATTAAAACTAGAAAATATGGTTTTCCTAATATAAGGAATTTGAAATGATTTATACTTTTGATACTTAAGTACATTTAAAACCAAATACTTTTATACTTTTACTCAAGTAGTTTTTTTACTGGGTGACTTTGACTTGAGTGATTTTCTATTTACAGTACTTATCTTTACTTTTACTCAAGTATGATAAAAACAAATCTCCACCACTGTAGATTAATAAAGGCAACCCTGGGGTTGCAGGCACCATGCTCTACCAGCTTAGCAACACAGGACTTTACAAAAGGCTATGATCTTTAAATGTTGGTATAGATAAACTAATTCCCAAGGGTAGCTAAGGGGCAATTCCACAGTTACATAATTGCACTGAGACTCAGATTTTTCACTTAAAATGTTTGACAAACAAAAACCATTGATTTTAAAAGTTAACAAACTAATTATCTCTATACACAATGACTACTTTTAACAATTTTACACATTCACTGGAATAACTGCGCAGGTGGAAAGTTTGGTAACAGAATTTCTGTAAATTCTCCCTCAGTTTGTTGTCCACGTTTTCCCAAAACTCTGAATACAGTACATTCGGAAAATATTCAGACCCCTTGACATTTTTCACATTTTGCTACGTTACAGCCTTATTCTAAAATTGATTCAATTGTTTCCCCCCCTCAAATCCACACACATTACCCCATAATGACAAAGCATAATTTCTTTGCAAATTTCTTTAAAAAAAAAAAAAAAAAAAAAATATATGTGTATGTGTATATCACATTTACATAACTATTCAGACCCTTTAATCAGTACTTTGTTGAATCACCTTTGGCAACAATTACAGCCTCCAGTATTATTGGGCCTCATGCTACAAGCTTGGCACGCCTGTGTTTGGGGAGTTTCTCCTATTATTCTCTGCAGATTCTCTCAAGCTCTGTCAGGTTGGCTGGGGAGTGTCGCTGCACAGCTATTTTCAGGTCTCTCCAGAGATGTTCGATCGGGTTCAAGTCCGGGCCTTCGCTGGTTCACTCAAGGACTTTCAGAGATTTGTCCTGAAGCCACTCCTGCATTGTCTTGGCTGTGTGCTTAGGGTCGTTGTCTTGTTGGAAGGTGAACCTTCGCCCCAGTCTGAGGTCCTGAGCACTCTGGAGAAGGTTTTCATCAAGGACCTCTCTGTACTTTGTTCTGTTCATCTTTCCCTTGATCCGGACTAGTCTCCCAGTCCCTGCCGCTGATAAACATCCCCACAGCATGATGATGCTGCCACCACCATACTTCACCGTAGGGATGGTACCTGGTTTCCTCCAGATGTGACGCTTGGCATTCAGGCAAAATAGTTCAATCTTGGTTTCATCAGACCAGAGAAACTTGTTTCTCATGGTCTGAGAGTCTTAAGGTGCATTTTGGCAAACTCCAAGCGGGTTGTTGTGCCTTTTTACTGAGGAGTGGCCACTTTACCATAAAGGCCAGATTGGTGGAGTGCTGCAGAGATGGTTGTCCTTCTGGAAGGTTCTCCTATCTCCACAGAGGAACTCTGGAGCTCTGTCAGTGACCATCAGGTTCTTGGTCACCTCCCTGACCAAGGCCCTTCTCCCCCGATTGTTCAGTTTGGTCTGGCGGCCAGCTCTATAAAGAGTCTTGGTGGTTCCAAACTTCTTCCATTTTAAGAATGATGGAGGCCACTGTGTTCCCGCGGACCTTCAATGCTACAGAAATGTTTTGGTACATTTCCCCAGATCTGTTTCTCGAGACACAATCCTGTCTAAGAGCTCTACGGACAATTCCTTCGACCTCTTGGCTTGGTTTTTGCTCTGACATGCACTGTCAACTGTGGGACCTTCTATAGACAAGTGTATGCATTTGCAAACCATGTCCAATCAATTGAATTTACACATCTGAAGCAATCAAACTTTTATTTTTCACAAGTTTGTATATCAAAGTTCAGCACAGTCAAGGACTGTTTGGCAGCAATTAGACTCAGGTCTTCTTGGGTATGACACTATAAACTTGGCACAACTGTCAACTGTGGGATCTTATATAGACCGGTGTGTGCCTTTCCAAATCATGTCAAATCAATTGAATTTACCACAGATGGACTCCAAGTTGTAGGAACATTTCAAGGATGATCATTGGAAACAAAATGAGCTCAATTTAGAGTCACAAAGGGTCTGAATACTTACAGTACCAGTCAAAAGTTTGAACACAGAAATGTACACAGAAATGTAGTTATTAGAAAAGCACATGAATGGAACACAGAAATGTAGTTATTAGAAAAGCACATGAATGGAACACAGAAATGTAGTAATTAGAAAAGCACATGAATGGAACACAGAAATGTAGTTATTAGAAAAGCACATGAATGGAACACAGAAATGAGTTATTAGAAAAGCACATGAATAGAACACAGAAATGTTGTTATTAGAAAAGCACATGAATGGAACACAGAAATGTAGTTATTAGAAAAGCACATGAATGGAACACAGAAATGTAGTTATTAGAAAAGCACATGAATGGAACACAGAAATGTAGTTATTAGAAAAGCACATGAATGGAACACAGAAATGTAGTTATTAGAAAAGCACATGAATGGAACACAGAAATGTAGTTAATAGAAAAGCACATGAATGGAACACAGAAATGTAGTTATTAGAAAAGCACATGAATGGAACACAGAAATGTAGTCATTAGAAAAGCACATGAATGGAACACAGAAATGTAGTTATTAGAAAAGCACATGAATGGAAAACAGAAATTTAGTTATTAGAAAAGCACACATGGGTCCTTTCACATGGAAATTACCTACATTTTTTAAAATGTAATTTTGGAAAGTATTTTTCTCACACATTTCAACAGGAGAGTTGCTCAAAAAACAGAAATAATATTGACAGCGTACTGTATATGCTACTGTGCATTATGGCCCTTTTCAATTTTCCTTTTCTAGAGTGAGGAGAGTGTGTGTCTAGATGTTTAGTAGAGTGAAGAGTAGGTTTATGAGATATTATGCTAGACCAGAGTCTCTGTGCTTGCATTGGCATGGAGAGTTCTCTGCTATGGCCTCTCCCCCTAGTCTCATGCTTCATATCACTTGACTCATTTCACATGATCACTTGAAGGCATTCCCTTTCACTGCAATGACCTGACTTACACATATTTCAGAGAGAACATTTGCAAGAATATGTGGACACTGGAGAGAGTATGCAGTGAATGTCCTGCCACTTCTTTTAGGTTATGAGTGGGGAAAAAGGCCATTTGGATAGTTTTAAGCATAAATGTTGTGAAGACCTGTACCAAAAGCTTTACATTTTGTTTTTCCCATGCACACTGACTGTATTTGTAATTTATGTTCCACAGAACGAAGACACGGAACAACAAATCATCAGAGAAACATTTCATCTGGTGTCCAAAAGAGATGAGAACGTCTGCAATTTTCTAGAAGGTGGAATGTAAGAGAATTCTTTTAAGACGTCAAACTGCACTGGAGTACTGAAATCCATAAGTGTTAAGCTGAAGCGTTGTCTTAACACCTCCTGATCATGTCACATTGAAATGCATATCCTTTCAATTCCATGTAGACAAATTCAGCTGATGATGTGGGCTACTCTACATCAATGTTCCACGAGTAGAATCCGCTTTCCACGAGGCAACAGCTCATGACAAACTTCACTGCATGGGAGAGCTAAGGGAGAAAGGGGGAACCTATCAGATGGTGACCAGCAGGGGAGAGATCAATTGGATCATTATGAATAGTTGAATATTCCTTCGTCATTCATGAAGCAGTCCCAGGTGTTAGGCTATTGCATTGTGGAACCTCCTCTCATTCAACAGAGACTAATAGAACTGGGGTGTATTCATTAGTGCACACCAGTAGTAAAATGTTTTGCAACAAACTTATTAGGCAAGTTCAGGTTAGTCTCCCTAGAGATCTGCCCATTTACTTATGTTTGGTTCCTAGTGAATACAACCCTGGGATCCCTGGTATATGATTGTTGCTACAGTTTAGTCTCATCAACAAATACGATGTCGCTCAAGCAGCTTGACCTTCTACACAGACTCAGGTCAACATGCTTTTATCAGGCCTTACAACGATTGGTCAAGGCTTCTGTCCTTGGCCTGGACTTAAAGAAAACTCCACCCCAAAACTATCCTTTTGATATATGTTTCATTAGTCCATTGCTGATATAATAATGAATGTTGCATCATATGCTGCTAAATGCATCAAACGGGCCAGATTTTGTCCAACAGACTGACAGGGCCAAGTGGCTAGTGCAGGTTAAAGGAAAATGCCACCCAAAAACTATTAATTGCTATGTTTCATTAGTCCATTATTGATATAGTCCCAAAATGTTTTGCCTGTCAGCAATCAAGTTTCAGATATGTAATACGCAAAATATATCATCATTACGGGCCATATTTCTGTATTTTGAAAGTTACATATCTTAAACTTGATTGCTGACATGCA
Organism: Oncorhynchus mykiss; assembly: GCF_013265735.2. Classification (NCBI taxonomy): domain Eukaryota; kingdom Metazoa; phylum Chordata; class Actinopteri; order Salmoniformes; family Salmonidae; genus Oncorhynchus; species Oncorhynchus mykiss. Next base: position 11,544,269 of record NC_048570.1, read on the forward strand.
CATTTTTTGGGGACTATGTCAATAATGTACTAATGAAATAAATATCAAAGGATAGTTTTTTTTGTTGTCATATTTCTTTAACCTTTTAATAACGTCTGGATATTCAAATGCCGTATTGTGAATGCTGCTCCTGACCCGGTTACTTGTTCATAAAACCAACATGTTTGGCTGTGATTCATGTCATTGAATGTGTATATTGAGTAGGGTTGCACATTTTGGGTAATATTCACAAGTGGAAACCATCCGTGGGAATTAACGGAAATATATATGTAAATTAATATTAATACCATTAAATGTAGATGTTTTTTGCATTGGATATATTTACCATATCATATGGAGACAGAAACATAAAAACCTTTTACCTCATCATAAGTAGACATAATTGCAAATGAGTAAATCCTTCCAATAGTAAAAAAAAAAAAAAAAAACTATTTAGTTACGAATTTAACTTTAATTGAGTTGACTCTTCCCATGGGATGATTCCACTGAAAAATAAAATGGGAATATTGAATGATCCATCGCATCTCCCAAAAACATTTCAACATACATCTGTAAAATGATAGTCTAGAAACTAAAGCTTTGGTTGACTTCCTCTCAGGCTTCCATGTCTTCTCCCTGGACCTCCTTAATGTCCACCTCTTGAACATCAGTCTCTTGAGGCCTCATCTTCACTGTCACTTTCCAACCTTGTTGAGGATGGCTTATCAGGCTCAAAAAGCCTCAAATATGCTTGGATGTCCACCAGTTTTTCAACCTGTGTATTGGTCAGCCTGTTGTGTGCTTTGGTGTGTGTGTTCCCAAACAAGGACCAGTTGTGCTCTGAGGCAGCTGATGTTGATGGGATTTGGAGGATGATGGAGGCAACTCTGTAGCCTCGGTTTTTCGGATGACTGCCTTGCCTGGTTCACCAATTACTTTGCAGACAGAGTTCAGTGTGTCAAATCGGAGGGCATGCTGTCCGGTCCTCTGGCAGTCTCTATGGGGGTGCCACAGGGTTCAATTCTCGGGCCGACTCTTTTCTCTGTATATATCAATGATGTTTCTCATGCTGCGGGCGATTCCCTGATCCACCTCTACGCAGACGACACCATTCTATATACTTCCGGCCCGTCCTTGGACACTGTGCTATCTAACCTCCAAACGAGCTTCAATGACATACAGCACTCCTTCCGTGGCCTCCAACTGCTCTTAAACGCTAGTAAAACCAAATGCATGCTTTTCAACCGTTCGCTGCCTGCACCCGCACGCCTGACCAGCATCACCACCCTGGATGGTTCCGACCTTGAATATGTGGACATCTATAAGTACCTAGGTGTCTGGCTAGACTCTAAACTCTCCTTCCAGACCCATATCAAACATCTCCAATCGAAAATCAAATCAAGAGTCGGCTTTCTATTCCGCAACAAAGCCTCCTTCACTCACGCCGCCAAACTTACCCTAGTAAAACTGACTATCCTACCGATCCTCGACTTCGGCGATGTCATCTACAAAATTGCTTCCAACACTCTACTCAGCAAACTGGATGCAGTTTATCACAGTGCCATCCGTTTTGTCACTAAAGCACCTTATACCACCCACCACTGCGACTTGTATGCTCTAGTCGGCTGGCCCTCGCTACATATTCGTCGCCAGACCCACTGGCTCCAGGTCATCTACAAGTCCATGCTAGGTAAAGCTCCGCCTTATCTCAGTTCACTGGTTACGATGGCAACACCAAAAGAGTTCAGAACGTCTGCAATTTTCTAGAAGGTGGAATGTAAGAGAATTCTTTTAAGACGTCAAACTGCACTGGAGTACTGAAATCCATAAGTGTTAAGCTGAAGCGTTGTCTTAACACCTCCTGATCATGTCACATTGAAATGCATATCCTTTCAATTCCATGTAGACAAATTCAGCTGATGATGTGGGCTACTCTACATCAATGTTCCACGAGTAGAATCCGCTTTCCACGAGGCAACAGCTCATGACAAACTTCACTGCATGGGAGAGCTAAGGGAGAAAGGGGGAACCTATCAGATGGTGACCAGCAGGGGAGAGATCAATTGGATCATTATGAATAGTTGAATATTCCTTCGTCATTCATGAAGCAGTCCCAGGTGTTAGGCTATTGCATTGTGGAACCTCCTCTCATTCAACAGAGACTAATAGAACTGGGGTGTATTCATTAGTGCACACCAGTAGTAAAATGTTTTGCAACAAACTTATTAGGCAAGTTCAGGTTAGTCTCCCTAGAGATCTGCCCATTTACTTATGTTTGGTTCCTAGTGAATACAACCCTGGGATCCCTGGTATATGATTGTTGCTACAGTTTAGTCTCATCAACAAATACGATGTCGCTCAAGCAGCTTGACCTTCTACACAGACTCAGGTCAACATGCTTTTATCAGGCCTTACAACGATTGGTCAAGGCTTCTGTCCTTGGCCTGGACTTAAAGAAAACTCCACCCCAAAACTATCCTTTTGATATATGTTTCATTAGTCCATTGCTGATATAATAATGAATGTTGCATCATATGCTGCTAAATGCATCAAACGGGCCAGATTTTGTCCAACAGACTGACAGGGCCAAGTGGCTAGTGCAGGTTAAAGGAAAATGCCACCCAAAAACTATTAATTGCTATGTTTCATTAGTCCATTATTGATATAGTCCCAAAATGTTTTGCCTGTCAGCAATCAAGTTTCAGATATGTAATACGCAAAATATATCATCATTACGGGCCATATTTCTGTATTTTGAAAGTTACATATCTTAAACTTGATTGCTGACATGCACATTTTTTGGGGACTATGTCAATAATGTACTAATGAAATAAATATCAAAGGATAGTTTTTTGTTGTTGTCATATTTCTTTAACCTTTTAATAACGTCTGGATATTCAAATGCCGTATTGTGAATGCTGCTCCAGACCCGGTTACTTGTTCATAAAACCAACATGTTTGGCTGTGATTCATGTCATTGAATGTGTATATTGAGTAGGGTTGCACATTTTGGGTAATATTCACAAGTGGAAACCATCCGTGGGAATTAACGGAAATATATATGTAAATTAATATTAATACCATTAAATGTAGATGTTTTTTGCATTGGATATATTTACCATATCATATGGAGACAGAAACATAAAAACCTTTTACCTCATCATAAGTAGACATAATTGCAAATGAGTAAATCCTTCCAATAGTAAAAAAAAAAAAAAAAACTATTTAGTTACGAATTTAACTTTAATTGAGTTGACTCTTCCCATGGGATGATTCCACTGAAAAATAAAATGGGAATATTGAATGATCCATCGCATCTCCCAAAAACATTTCAACATACATCTGTAAAATGATAGTCTAGAAACTAAAGCTTTGGTTGACTTCCTCTCAGGCTTCCATGTCTTCTCCCTGGACCTCCTTAATGTCCACCTCTTGAACATCAGTCTCTTGAGGCCTCATCTTCACTGTCACTTTCCAACCTTGTTGAGGATGGCTTATCAGGCTCAAAAAGCCTCAAATATGCTTGGATGTCCACCAGTTTTTCAACCTGTGTATTGGTCAGCCTGTTGTGTGCTTTGGTGTGTGTGTTCCCAAACAAGGACCAGTTGTGCTCTGAGGCAGCTGATGTTGATGGGATTTGGAGGATGATGGAGGCAACTCTGTAGCCTCGGTTTTTCGGATGACTGCCTTGCCTGGTTCACCAATTACTTTGCAGACAGAGTTCAGTGTGTCAAATCGGAGGGCATGCTGTCCGGTCCTCTGGCAGTCTCTATGGGGGTGCCACAGGGTTCAATTCTCGGGCCGACTCTTTTCTCTGTATATATCAATGATGTTTCTCATGCTGCGGGCGATTCCCTGATCCACCTCTACGCAGACGACACCATTCTATATACTTCCGGCCCGTCCTTGGACACTGTGCTATCTAACCTCCAAACGAGCTTCAATGACATACAGCACTCCTTCCGTGGCCTCCAACTGCTCTTAAACGCTAGTAAAACCAAATGCATGCTTTTCAACCGTTCGCTGCCTGCACCCGCACGCCTGACCAGCATCACCACCCTGGATGGTTCCGACCTTGAATATGTGGACATCTATAAGTACCTAGGTGTCTGGCTAGACTCTAAACTCTCCTTCCAGACCCATATCAAACATCTCCAATCGAAAATCAAATCAAGAGTCGGCTTTCTATTCCGCAACAAAGCCTCCTTCACTCACGCCGCCAAACTTACCCTAGTAAAACTGACTATCCTACCGATCCTCGACTTCGGCGATGTCATCTACAAAATTGCTTCCAACACTCTACTCAGCAAACTGGATGCAGTTTATCACAGTGCCATCCGTTTTGTCACTAAAGCACCTTATACCACCCACCACTGCGACTTGTATGCTCTAGTCGGCTGGCCCTCGCTACATATTCGTCGCCAGACCCACTGGCTCCAGGTCATCTACAAGTCCATGCTAGGTAAAGCTCCGCCTTATCTCAGTTCACTGGTTACGATGGCAACACCAAAAGAGTTCAGAACGTCTGCAATTTTCTAGAAGGTGGAATGTAAGAGAATTCTTTTAAGACGTCAAACTGCACTGGAGTACTGAAATCCATAAGTGTTAAGCTGAAGCGTTGTCTTAACACCTCCTGATCATGTCACATTGAAATGCATATCCTTTCAATTCCATGTAGACAAATTCAGCTGATGATGTGGGCTACTCTACATCAATGTTCCACGAGTAGAATCCGCTTTCCACGAGGCAACAGCTCATGACAAACTTCACTGCATGGGAGAGCTAAGGGAGAAAGGGGGAACCTATCAGATGGTGACCAGCAGGGGAGAGATCAATTGGATCATTATGAATAGTTGAATATTCCTTCGTCATTCATGAAGCAGTCCCAGGTGTTAGGCTATTGCATTGTGGAACCTCCTCTCATTCAACAGAGACTAATAGAACTGGGGTGTATTCATTAGTGCACACCAGTAGTAAAATGTTTTGCAACAAACTTATTAGGCAAGTTCAGGTTAGTCTCCCTAGAGATCTGCCCATTTACTTATGTTTGGTTCCTAGTGAATACAACCCTGGGATCCCTGGTATATGATTGTTGCTACAGTTTAGTCTCATCAACAAATACGATGTCGCTCAAGCAGCTTGACCTTCTACACAGACTCAGGTCAACATGCTTTTATCAGGCCTTACAACGATTGGTCAAGGCTTCTGTCCTTGGCCTGGACTTAAAGAAAACTCCACCCCAAAACTATCCTTTTGATATATGTTTCATTAGTCCATTGCTGATATAATAATGAATGTTGCATCATATGCTGCTAAATGCATCAAACGGGCCAGATTTTGTCCAACAGACTGACAGGGCCAAGTGGCTAGTGCAGGTTAAAGGAAAATGCCACCCAAAAACTATTAATTGCTATGTTTCATTAGTCCATTATTGATATAGTCCCAAAATGTTTTGCCTGTCAGCAATCAAGTTTCAGATATGTAATACGCAAAATATATCATCATTACGGGCCATATTTCTGTATTTTGAAAGTTACATATCTTAAACTTGATTGCTGACATGCACATTTTTTGGGGACTATGTCAATAATGTACTAATGAAATAAATATCAAAGGATAGTTTTTTTTGTTGTCATATTTCTTTAACCTTTTAATAACGTCTGGATATTCAAATGCCGTATTGTGAATGCTGCTCCTGACCCGGTTACTTGTTCATAAAACCAACATGTTTGGCTGTGATTCATGTCATTGAATGTGTATATTGAGTAGGGTTGCACATTTTGGGTAATATTCACAAGTGGAAACCATCCGTGGGAATTAACGGAAATATATATGTAAATTAATATTAATACCATTAAATGTAGATGTTTTTTGCATTGGATATATTTACCATATCATATGGAGACAGAAACATAAAAACCTTTTACCTCATCATAAGTAGACATAATTGCAAATGAGTAAATCCTTCCAATAGTAAAAAAAAAAAAAAAAACTATTTAGTTACGAATTTAACTTTAATTGAGTTGACTCTTCCCATGGGATGATTCCACTGAAAAATAAAATGGGAATATTGAATGATCCATCGCATCTCCCAAAAACATTTCAACATACATCTGTAAAATGATAGTCTAGAAACTAAAGCTTTGGTTGACTTCCTCTCAGGCTTCCATGTCTTCTCCCTGGACCTCCTTAATGTCCACCTCTTGAACATCAGTCTCTTGAGGCCTCATCTTCACTGTCACTTTCCAACCTTGTTGAGGATGGCTTATCAGGCTCAAAAAGCCTCAAATATGCTTGGATGTCCACCAGTTTTTCAACCTGTGTATTGGTCAGCCTGTTGTGTGCTTTGGTGTGTGTGTTCCCAAACAAGGACCAGTTGTGCTCTGAGGCAGCTGATGTTGATGGGATTTGGAGGATGATGGAGGCAACTCTGTAGCCTCGGTTTTTCGGATGACTGCCTTGCCTGGTTCACCAATTACTTTGCAGACAGAGTTCAGTGTGTCAAATCGGAGGGCATGCTGTCCGGTCCTCTGGCAGTCTCTATGGGGGTGCCACAGGGTTCAATTCTCGGGCCGACTCTTTTCTCTGTATATATCAATGATGTTTCTCATGCTGCGGGCGATTCCCTGATCCACCTCTACGCAGACGACACCATTCTATATACTTCCGGCCCGTCCTTGGACACTGTGCTATCTAACCTCCAAACGAGCTTCAATGACATACAGCACTCCTTCCGTGGCCTCCAACTGCTCTTAAACGCTAGTAAAACCAAATGCATGCTTTTCAACCGTTCGCTGCCTGCACCCGCACGCCTGACCAGCATCACCACCCTGGATGGTTCCGACCTTGAATATGTGGACATCTATAAGTACCTAGGTGTCTGGCTAGACTCTAAACTCTCCTTCCAGACCCATATCAAACATCTCCAATCGAAAATCAAATCAAGAGTCGGCTTTCTATTCCGCAACAAAGCCTCCTTCACTCACGCCGCCAAACTTACCCTAGTAAAACTGACTATCCTACCGATCCTCGACTTCGGCGATGTCATCTACAAAATTGCTTCCAACACTCTACTCAGCAAACTGGATGCAGTTTATCACAGTGCCATCCGTTTTGTCACTAAAGCACCTTATACCACCCACCACTGCGACTTGTATGCTCTAGTCGGCTGGCCCTCGCTACATATTCGTCGCCAGACCCACTGGCTCCAGGTCATCTACAAGTCCATGCTAGGTAAAGCTCCGCCTTATCTCAGTTCACTGGTTACGATGGCAACACCCATCCGTAGCACGCGCTCCAGCAGGTGTATCTCACTGATCATCCCTAAAGCCAACACCTCATTTGGCCTCCTTTCGTTCCAGTTCTCTGCTGCCTGTGACTGGAACGAATTGCAAAAATCGCTGAAGTTGGAGACTTTGATGTCCCTCACCAACTTCAAACATCTGCTATCTGAGCAGCTAACCGATCGCTGCAGCTGTACATAGTCTATTGGTAAATAGCCCACCCATTTTCACCTACCTCATCCCCATACTGTTTTTATTTATTTTTCTGCTCTTTTGCACACCAATATCTCTACCTGTACATAACCATCTGATCATTTATCACTCCAGTGTTAATCTGCATAATTGTAATTATTTGCCTACCTTCTCATGCCTTTTGCACACAATGTATATATAGACTCCCCTTTTTTCTACTGTGTTATTGACTTGTTAATTGTTTACTCCATGCGTAACTCTGTTGTCTGTTCACACTGCTATGCCTTATCTTGGCCAGGTCGCATTTGCAAATGAGAACTTGCTCTCAACTAGCCTACCTGGTTAAATAAAGGTGAAATAATTTTTTTTTTTTTAAAACAGGGGAAAGAGCCTCAGATCCACAAAGTCTCTTCCACCAGTTGGCTGATGAGATATGTTGGCACGACTGCCATATTGCATCTCCATCCCAAAGCCCTTGCTTGGAAGTGTACTTCGCCAGCCTGCCAAGAACCTCATCCAGGCCAAGGTGGTGAGACACAGTTGTGATGACACCATAGGCCTTGTTGATCTCTGCACCAGACATGATGCTCTTGCCAGCATACTTGGGGTCCAACATGTACGCTGCATTGTGTATAGGCTTCAGTCAGAAGTCTTCATGCTTTTTGATGCATTTCAGAACTGCAGTTTCCACTGCTTGGAGCAACAGTGAAGTGGGCAGGGCAGTACGGACTTCTTCTCTTTCATCTGCAAGAAGAGTCTGAACATCAGACAGGATGGCGTTGTCTCCCTCGATCTGTGCAATGGCTACTGCTATCGGTTTCAGGCTGCTTACTACTCTCCCAAAATACACAATCTTGGCGAATCCTCTTGATGGGGCTGTCCATATCGGCAGACTGTGATATGGCTGTTTCTTGGAGAGATTCCTTCCCCTCCAGGAGACTGTCAAACATTTTATTTAAATTTTTTACAACATTTATTTATCTAGGCAGGTCAGTTAAGAACAAATTCTTATTTACAATGACGGCTTAGGAACAGTGGGTTAACTGCCTTGTTCAGGGGCAGAAGGACAGACTTTTATCTTGTCAGCTCGGGGATCCGAACTAGCAACCTTTTGGTTACTGGCCCATCACTCTAACCACTAGGCTACCTGTGGGCTCAATAGCCTAGTGGGTAAATAGTGTGGGCTCAATAGCAACTCATTAGTGTGCAAGATCTTGAGAATCAGCTTTATATGTGATGGAAGAATACACTGTGTGGTGCATGCAGAGGGTTGCAATTCCATTGAATTGGGGATAGTTTAACCAAAATATGCCACAAGACCTAGAATTGCTTTATGTATCCCACAAAAAAAGATACACTTAACATTTTTTGATGAATTTAAGAAAAATTCCCCAAATTCCAGGGCTTAACTTCCCATGGAAAGTTTCCAACCCTTTGCAACCCTAGTATTGCGTAATAAACATCACGCTGACTGGTGTTTCATTAATGATCATTGTGCTGACAACTATCCCATGAATGTATTGGTGCACTAATGAATACACCCCGTTCAGAGAACTTTTCGACTGTCCCCTCGTTTTGTTTTTGTGTCGTCAGGTTGATTGGTGGATCTGAGAACAGGCTCATCTACAGACACTATGCCACGCTCTACTTTGTATTCTGCGTCGATTCCTCTGAGAGCGAGCTTGGCATCCTAGACCTTATCCAGGTAATGTTTCTCAAGTCTTGGGGGGGGGGGGGGGGATCTTTTTTTGTTGTCAAACTATGAACCATTTGGTACCACCATTTTAGACTGGCTTGTTGTTGGTGGATGTGTCATTGATGGAGTAAAACAATGGCCAACCTAACTCGGTAGATTATTACTGTTCAGTGAATGTGATTGTCTCTCCACAGGTGTTTGTGGAAACATTGGACAAATGCTTCGAGAATGTCTGTGAACTTGACTTAATTTTCCACGTGGACAAGGTACAACCTATTGTGTCAACCATATTCTAGCAATGTGCTGTTCATTGAAATATGTCCTATATCAGAGACAGTTAAATGTTCACAGTGAATGTATGACTCCCCATAGACACTGACTGTGCCATTGTGTAATTCATTTACTATAAGACTGTCTAGATGAATTTATCTCCCCTGTGATAACGCTCGGTCCTGCGGGCTCGTAATTTCTAGCCACGTCTGTTGCAGCGAAGCAGGATATTGCGTTACTTTCTGCACAGGTTGCCTCATTTCACGCAGAAAGATTCCATTGATATTCATGTGTACACAGGGTAATATGAGCAAAGAGAAAGCAAGATAATTGTGACTGCAGTAATCTATATCCTAGTCTGGGAAAACCCAGACTGAGGGCTACGCCATTGGTGTATGCAGGAACATTGTTAATGACCAAAGCAACCTATCTGCCTTGAGGAAACGAAGCAATCTACATGAAACAAACAAATTATAAATGGGACTTGGTGTGATTTATGTTTGCATATGGCATGTTTTTACATGAGATGAGGTTGCATGTGTATATCTCTCATCAGGTCATCCGTTTTTAAGGGTGCTACGTCTCCTGTTCACATTTGTTTAGCCTCTTCAATATCAAACAATAATGAATATCTATTTTAATTGGCTAAAGAAAATAATTCCTCTTTGAAATAGATCCTGTAGGTTTCAAAGGCACACAGAAAAAGCCCCCCCCCCCAAAAAAAAAGAACGTATTTGGGTCACAGCAATTTAATGTTTTCTCAGTCAGAGCATAACCTGTTAATAGATCACCTTCTATTGAACCTGTAGGTCCACAATATACTGGCAGAGATGGTGATGGGGGGGATGGTGCTGGAGACCAACATGAATGAGATCATCATACAGGTGGACGCCCAAAACAAAATGGAGAAATCGGAGGTAAGAGTACTTCTCTAGGACTTCCTATACTCCGGGTACGTGCAGGCATGCGTGTATGCTGGACCCTGCATGTCCTTCTTGTGATGCTCCTGATAAGTATTTGTGCTCTCTGGAGCTCCACTGCTGCACCACATAGAATGCCATTCTCTTCCAACCAACCCCCAAAGATATAAACATCATAAAACACCGTCTCTTCTACCGAATGTAAATGTACACATTTTCCAATGCATCTGCGTAATCTTGATCCTCAGTAATCACAAACCCTCATGAGACACATTGCTCATCCCACTCTACAGACTGGAAATGTCCTGTTGGTGTATTTTGCTTAAATGCGGAGGGGATGGTAGCGTTTGGATGACTTGAATGGTTAGTTGTGGTCATTCTGATGTTAAAGTTGTCCTGAGCTGAGCTTGTTAACATCTGTGAGCTGATATCTTGTAGGTGAGTTGTCCATGATGTTAAAGCCTAGATATTGCTTTGTTCTCATGCAGCTGTTGTCACTTTTTTCCTAATTCATTTGCAGATCTCTTTGAATATAGTCTTTTACATTTCACCATTCTTGAAAACAGATTGTTTCATGGCATCATTGCCATTTGCCAATGGCAGAACAATGCCATTGACTTAGACAATATGTATTTTAAATTGACACACACACAAAGTTCTCTAGTTAAATAAATGAAAATGAAGCGAAATATTTAAAAGCCACAAATGTTTATCAGTACGTTCTTTGAAGGAGATATTTTGTTAGGTTACGTTTGCTTGGCTGTTATTGCACTGTAGTGCTACTACACAATATAAGGTAACTTGCTGTTAAGTTCTTTTTGTTTCCAACATCTACAGATTGTTTACCTCACTGTAGCAATATGGCTGTGTTTAACAATGAAAACAATGCTTTGGTAACAACTTTAGGCCATATTTTGTCGTTGATCAAATGGAATCATTATTGACATTTGAATTGTAAGCCGAGTCTTTGACTGTTCAACAAACAGATGTGCTCCGTCTTCTCCTTCTTGGACCTACCCTAGACCGCAGTGTTCCTCATAATCATTCAAACTTCAACACCAATGCTAATTCTGAGTCATAAGAATGATGTAAATTAATTCCAATCAGTATGTAAAAAAAGAAAATTGTCAATACAAATTGGTTTAGAATGATAAGCTGGATTTAGTTCACTTTCACATGCTCAACCGGCTCAATGTAAAACTCTAACTGTTTCTTTGACTTTGGAGATGTTGAGGTTTCTCAGGTCAGTGTCTATGAATGTGGTCTACGATAGGTCTTATCACTTTCTATTTATACTGAACAAAAATATAAACGCAACAATTTCAAAGATTTTATGGAGTTACAGTTCATATGAGGAAATCAGTCAATTGAAATAAATTCATTAGGCCCTAATCAATGGATTTCACATGACTGGGCAGGGGAGCAGCCATGGGTGGGCCTGGGGGGGGAATAGGCCCACCCACTTGGGTGCCAGGCCCAGCCAATCCAAATGAGTTTTTCCTCACACAAGGGTTTTATTACAGACAGAAATACTCCTCAGTTTCATCAGCTGTCTGGGTGGCTGGTCTCAGACGATCCCGCAGGTGAAGAAGCCAGATGTGGAGGTCCTGGGCTGGTGTGGTTACACATGGTCTGCGGTAGTGAGGCCGTTTGGACGTACTGCCAAATTCTCTAAAACAACGTTGTAGCCGGTTTATGGTAGAGAAATGAACATTCTATTCTGTGGCAACAGCTCTGGTGGACATTCCTGCAGTCAGCATGCGAATATCACGCCTCCCTCAAGACATCTGTGGCATTGTGTTGTGTGACAAAACTGCACATTTTAGAGTGGCCTTTTATTGTCTCCAGCACAAGGTGCACCTGGGTAATAATGATCATGCTGTTCAATCAGCTTCTTGATATGCCACACCTGTCAGGTGGATGGATTATCTTGGCAAAGGAGAAATGCTCCCTAACAGGGGTATAAACAAATTTGTGCACAAAATCTGAGCTCAATAAGTGTCTGGGATATTTTATTTTATGAAACATGGCACCAACACTTTACATGTTGTTTATATTGTTGTTCAGTGTATTTATAAACTGTAATTACTTTAATCTGCTTTAACAACATTCCTCATTCCTCTTTTTCCCTGACGCTTTCTAGTTCTTTCCATTCTTCTCTCTTTACAGACGTTTATCTTTCAGTCTCCCAGACAGGACAGGTAGACACAGGTACTGCTAAATTTCCAACCAAGTACTGTAACCTCCCAAATTTACACTATACCTAGTTCTCCATGGGCCGACCGCTTAATAACAGCAAAATTACGTCACAAACAATATTTTACAGCAGACCCAACAATTTTTCACTGTTACTTAAAGAGTAATGAAACCCCATATTGCTTAGCTACTATTAAGGAAATTGGTTAACATGTTTCAATTATCATTTAAAACCTCCATGTAAGGTGACAGTAAATAGTTTTTAGGACAACAGGGACTTAATATTGGGCAGACTAGGCTTAGCCATATAGAACTGTTTGTCAGCTATACCTGCCAGAGTTAATTTATTTTAATTTTGCCTGAATCAAAAAATAAACGGGTCCTATCATAGCCCAAATAAAACATGTTTTTACAGCTGATTTACATACACTACAACTAGGGTCTGGAGTTGTTTAGGTTCGCCTACTACCAGATCAGGAAAATACCCCCCCCCCCCCCCCACCAGCACCACTCTGGGACATGTGGTGCCACCTCTGTAGTCACGAGACACAGTGTTACAAGTGAAAAACATCTCCTATTCGTATGATCTACATTTTGTTGTTGGTGGGGATAGGCTTCCATAGCTTTACGTGGCTCAGTGCAGCCAGCAGCTACTGCAAAAAAAATAATCTGAATAGTACATTTCAGTGTTTTCAAAAACATTGCTCTGCTATTACCATTTATACTGTGGGAGTGTTGGCTCAATGAGACCATTCTGTTTACACTGCCCTGCTTCAAGGGGGGCAACTGTCACCTCCAGATGTAGTGCGAGAGACGTAGCAAGTAGGCTAGTTTACATTTGAGTAATACGTGTAGCCGACGGTACTTTTACCAAAAGTATAGTAAGTAAGAAGAGCAGTGGAGGCTGCTGAGGGGAGGACGGCTCCTAATAATGTCTGTAACAGAGCAAATGGAATGGCATCAAACACCTGGAAACCATGTGTTTTGATCTATTTGATACCATTACACTCCTTCCGCTCCAGCCATTACCACGAGCCCGTCCTCCCCAATTAAGGTGCCACTGACCTCCTGTGGTGAGGCTCTAAGAGGTGCAATTATACTGTTCACCTGTCGGGTCTGGCTCGGTGTTTGTGTTTGTAACAGAGGTCTCGTCTCAATTTCGCAGGTGCTGAAAATGTCAAACCACATCTCGCTAGGCTCATAGCTAGCCAAGTACAACACCGCATGTTGTTTATCTCTACTGGTCCTTGTCACCACACTCTGCTTTGCTGCCCTATAACTCTCATCGGACTGCTTTTATGACGTGTAAACTACTGTTTACCTACTTGAAATGTGTTTTCCCCCCCTGGGTTGTGACATCAGTGTTTATTAATCAACAGACCATATCCCAAGCCAGTCATTTGGTTTTCCAGGCAGTCACAGCTCAGTGCTGACACCGTAGTAATGCCTGTTTGGGGAAACCTATGGAACACTCGGCGTGACTGAGTACTAGACCAGAAACCTAGGCCTTTCGGCAACTGGCAAGGAGCAAGTCTAATTTATCTCCCTTGAGTTGTTACATATAGGCTATTCAGTATAATTTAGTTGACTGGCTGCCAAGGTTAGTAAAAACCCAGGGTTGTTCTCATTGAGGACAGTAGCTACTCTGTATTGTCACAACTTGAGGGCAGCAAAATTTATGAAGGACACTTAAACTGACCTCGTGTTTTTAATTACAGAGGATGAAATTAGAATTCTGTGTACGACAAGGGTTAGAACCGGTTCAGGGAACAGAACCCGGAACCTGGAATGAAAGTGATCTATACTGTTCCGCAACCGAACTGTTATTTCTAAAGCATTGGAACCGGTTAATACTATCATTTTAAGTTCCGGGCAACAACCAAAAAAATGTCCCACAAAAAACAAAGCGCCTATGCAAAGTCCTCCATCTGTCAATCTGAAACTTTTTCCAGCGTCTGCCTGCCAGCTGAACATCTTTGCCAGTGTGTGTGTGTGTAGGCTACCTCCCCCTCCGAAGCCTACTGACGTTACAAGTGTGATTCAGAAGATAGGGAGAGACATTTCTTATTAGAAGAATGGATTTACTTTTTCATTGCTAGTTTGGGATACTATAGTTATCACGTTTCACATTGGATTTATTAACCACAAAGAGGTAAGATGTGTTTTTAATTTTGGTGCCGCTCTGCACACAGAAGCTTGTTAGTGATCTTGCATCTCTGGTCCAACGTTAAGCCAACTCTGAAGTTCAAAGACATTCAAAATTCCTACATAGAAGCCGCTCCTCCGTAGTTATAATTCTTTATTTTGTTGGTCGGGAACATTGGAACGGAACGAAGGGTTCTGCTCAGAACAAAACCATCGGAAGATAATTTTAGAAATGGCTAAACAACTGGTTTAAACATTTAGTGAATGCTACTGATTAATATTTGTAACCGGTCCTATGGTAGTTGAAAAGAGATGCCTAGTTCTACTCATTTTCACAACTAGAAAGTGTAGCCTAGAAGCTGATTTGAATTTACATTTTTCTGACTGTTGAAGATTCTGTGGAAGAACAGCTGCAATTTTTTTTTTTAAGTAATCCCTCAATCTAGGGATCAAGAAACGTTATTCATTTTTTTTATTTCACCTTTATTTAACCAGGTAGGCAAGTTATTCATAGCAAATGTCCATTACTTATTTTGCTATTGACATTTCAACCAATTGGTTTATTTTTTTTATCTCAAATTATATTAGAAACTTTTATCATTTTCTATTGAACAAAGCTTTGAAACTCACTGCTTTAGTGTTTCTACTCCCTCTCCTTCAGTATACCGTAGAGTAGACACCCTGCTGTGTCCCAGTATTACAACAATTCCCCACATGGTCCATTTCATTGGGTAATGCTGTGGAAATAACTCAACATTGAATAGCTGTCGCTTGCATCGTTTTATGTACTTTTTTTAATAATCAAACATTAGCCTAGATTGAACATAGTCACCCACGTTACCAACTATTAAGTCCTTACCTTACCGTGTGAAGAGTTCCCTTCTGAGTTGTTAAAATCGTAATATATTACAGTATATCCTTGAAAAAGTTCCTAAATGTTCTAACTGGTAAAACAGTCTGTTTATTGTACTTCAGAAATGGTCATAAAAAGGTCTACGAAACTATTATGAATTCTAATAATGGCGTTATATTTCACTGAGAAATATTTAAGCTGTAAGATTGTTTTTATTTATTCAACCTTTAATTAACTAGGCAAGTCAGTTAAGAGCAAATTCTTATTTACAATGACGGCCTACCCCGGCCAAACCCTCCCTTAACTCCGACGGCGCTGGGCCAATTTTGCCCCGCCATATGGGACTCCCGATCACAGCCAGTTGTGATACAGCCTTGGATCGAACCCGGGTCTGTAGTGACTCCTCTAGCACTGCGATGCAGTGCCTTAGACCGCTGCGCCACTCGGTCCCCCTCACATACAGATGTGAGTAAGCAGTAAATCTTTGTAGAGTGATTTACATTAGGCCATCTGATATTGCTCTAGTTAGTTTCCCAAGACACAGCCTATATAAGACATTTCACTTCAGTCACGTCACATGCCCAATTTATGTTTTCTAAATTCTGTAAACATTCTATACATAACTATAGCTTCATTTCCTCCTCATATCAAAATCCATTTTTTTCTGCTTTACCCAATTCTCTCCTTGCATTTGTATCCTTATCAGTCCTTAAGAATTTGTTTGGTTCACTTTTCAAGCAATGCTGCCTCTTGTCTTTTTTAATAGTCAATTTTATATTTTAAGATCAATGAATGTAGCACTGTTCTCATAGTTGATTCATAATTGGCCCTGGTTGTGCTGTAAATCACAAATGAACCAAATATAGCATGTGCATATGAAGCTAGGCATTTGGATGTACATTTGCACATTATGTCTGTTTTTAATAGTTGATGCTTTGCATTTTGTCTGGCGTCTGTGGTGCTGCATGTTTTCGTCCTGTGCTGTTGTGTGTCCCTGTCCATTGTGAGGGTCGAGTGGTGTACGTGTTTCTAGGGACTCTTAACTCTGTTATATTTATGTTTTGTATCTAGGCTGGTATTGCAGGAGCCCCTGCTCGCGCAGTGTCAGCCGTAAAGAACATGAACCTCCCCGAAATGCCCAGAAACATCAACATTGGAGACATCAGCATAAAAGTGCCAAACTTACCCTCCTTCAAATAGCCGGCAAGACCCACCGTGCAGAAGTCGACCAATGTTTACCATGCAATTGTTTAACCAAAATCCGAACAAATACCAACTTTTCTCAAAGAGCATGAAGGTACTGTGTGAATTTCTTTGGCGTTAACTCTTTTTCTTTCTCTCCCTGGTTTTAAATTAATGTCATTGTGACTTTGTTCTGTTTGAGAAAATAAAGTATTTATTTATTCCATTCCTCGACCCTCACTGGAGGTGTGCCCTTATGTCGTGGCTGCTACAGTATTGTAAATTCATACTTTAGTAGTGGTTTGTAAAACAAACAGAATATTCTTATATACAGTATATGATGCACAGGAGGTTGGAGGCATCTTAATTAGAAAGGACGGGCTTGTGGTAATGGCTGTAGCAGAATATGTGGAATGGTTTTCCTTTCACTCCGTTCCAGCAATTATGAGCTGTCCTCCCCTCACCAGCCTCCACTGATATGACGATATATGCTGAAATTGTATTTCTTTGTCTTACCTGTATACACAATGGTTTAAACAAATGATCTTGTCAAATGTTTCTCTTGATTTAATCAGTGCATGTGTTTTTTGTTTTTTGCAACTTAATAAACTATTGAATCATCATTTGCCTATTTGGAATTTTTGTTGGCAGTTAAAGGTTTCATTGTATTCAATAATATATAAATAGCCAGTTAAGTATGTTTGTCTGAAAGAAGAGCAAGTTGGACCACAGTTTGATCTAAGTAGGTAACATCTTATGGACATTGTCAAAGACTCCAGTCACCAAGTCATCGACTATTCTCTTTGCTATCCCACAGCAAGCAGTACTGCAGCACAGTGTATATATAGCCTCGTTATTTCATTATGTATCTTTTTATTTATTTTTTACTTAAGAAAATATTTACTAAATAAACTGAACTCTTTCTTGAGCTGCATTGTTGGTTAAGGACTACCGACAACACCTGTTGTATTCGGCGCATGTGACATAGAATTGTATTTGATCCCATGATTACATTTGGAAGTTTTTTTTAATTTAACTTTTTTTATTTATTTATTTTTATTAATAATACATTTGGAAGTGGTTGGTGCGCCATGCTACTATATGACGCAATACGCCATCATAAAATATATTCGTGGCCAGTACTTGACTAAACTACAATGCCATTGATAATTGATTCACAATTTACTGCGATACAGAACAAAAGTAATGCACAAATATACGACAGTATGTGCAGTTCGGCCATCAAGCAGTTCGTATGATAGCACGTGACTGCTTCAGGCCAAGTCTTGCGCAGCTTTTATGCAGAAAAGTCATTTTTATTAAATTGAATTCTCAGTTCGTAAGCAAACCAGTAATATATATACCTTATTGTTAATTATAAAAGCATAGATTACAATGTTTTTATTACATTTATTTGGTATTTGTGTGTAATAAAGGGGTTTAGTGAATGTGCCGAGTGCACAATGTAGATGGTCGCGGTTCATAACAGGAAGAGAAAATAAGGATTCCTGCTGTTGCATTTTGTAGTGACAGATTTAAACGAATAATATATTTGTTCAACATACAGAAGACCGTGATGGCTGCCATAATCACAGAAACACAAAGGTAGGCATTTAGTGTCCGTTTATTCTACTTCAAGGGAACATGTTTTCTAACTGAAACGTTAAGCTAGCACTGCTAGCTAGCAAGCTAGTAAGATAGCTAGGTAAATATAAGTCAAAAAGTAATCTTGCTGGTCAATCTTTATGAAATTGCCCGAGGGTCTCACTCTATAGCAATATGTACATGAGAAATAGAGGTCATGTTACAGCCATAAGAATCAGACTTTCGTTAATTAAGGGGAGATGGAACTATACAGTACGAACGTAAGTCGGAATTTTTAGGCTAGTCCTCCTCATCCATTCATGAGAGCAGTTTCATCCATGTCTGTTAGCTGACGTTAGTTAGCTAATTGTGCTCCACATAATCTGACGTTGTTATTCAATCCACAGCATAAAAGAAGCAGTAACTTCCATCAACACAATTGAACTGAATAAATTCTCCAGACTACTTTCACGAATTCTGCAGAAACTTCACCTGAAGGTAGGTGTCTCAAGGGAGCAAGTCAGCTGGCGTATAATTGGAATAACATAGACATATGCTCCAAAATACTCTTGCCTGGTCTCTCTTGCTAACTCCATTGCTGTCATTGTCCAGCCTGACAATTCTTTACGGCTTAGTTGGTGAGAAAGAAGAAACCGACTGGCACCCAGGCTACACAAACTCTGTATCATGCATGCTAAGCCTCACTTGTTTGTTTTTTTAAATAGTGCAAGTGGCACTGGTGTTTCTAGTGCCGTCAAACATCAGGCTTTAGTCATGATACTACTGCAGCCCACTTGAATAAATTTTTCCAGTACATGTGTTTACAAAGAATGATGACGTTAATTGTGTTCCTCAGGAAGAGCGTACGTTCAGTGAGGAGGAAGAACAGAAACTGCAGAGTGCTTTGTCATTGGACAAGCAGGATCTCAGTCTAGTGCTGGATACAACTGCCTTCATTCTAGAACAGGTAAGAAGTAGGCCTTGATGTTCGCCTCAACTCTAGCTACACTAAATAACCTTACGTATGTGCACACCTGCTTGTCAAACATCTTATTCCAAAAATAATGGGCATTAAAATGGAGTTGGTCCCCCCCCTTTACTGCTATAACAACCTCCACTCTTCTGGGAAGGCTTTCCACTAGATGTTGGAACATTGCTGCAGGGACTTGCTTCCATTCAGCCACGAGCGTTAGTGAGGTCGGGCACTGACTAGAGATTCAACCGATTTAATCGGCATGGCCGATTAGGCTGTCCCCAACCTGTTGCCACAAAGTTGGAAGCACAGAATCGTCTCGATCTCCTTCTGTGAGCTTATGTGAACTACCACTTTGCAGCTGAGCACTTCCAGTTGACCGTGGCAGCTCTAGCAGGGCAGAGATTTGACAAATTGACTTGTTGGAAAGGTGGCAGCCTATGACGGTGCCACGTTGAAAGTCTCTGAGCTCTTCAGTACTGGCCATTCTACTCCCTATGCTCATTTTTTATACAAATGTCAGCAACGGGTGTGGCTGAAATAACCAAATCCACTAATTTGAAGGTGTGTCCATAGACTTTTGTATATACAGTGCATTTGGAAATGATTCAGACCCCTCCACATTTTGTTACATTACAGCCTTATTTTAAAATGTATTAAATCATTTTTTTAAAATAATTTCATCAATCTACACACAATACCCCATAATGACAAAACAAAAATAGTTTTTTGTTAAAGTTTTTGCAAATGTATTAAAAATAAAAAACTGAAATTACATTTACATAAGTATTCAGACCCTTTACTCAGTACTTTGTTGAAGCACTTTTGGCAGTGATTACAGCCTAGTGTCTTCTTGGGTATGACGCTACAAGCTTGGCACACCTGTATTTAGGGAGTTTCTCCCATTCTTCTCTGTAGATCCTCTCATGGTCTCTCAGGTTGGATGGAGGGCGTCGCTGCACATCGACACTGCCGCTCAAAAGCTTGGGGTCACTTAGAAATGTCCTTGTTTTTGAAAGAAAATCTATTTTTTTGTCCTTGACTTAACATGAAATTGATCAGAAATACAATGTGGACATTGTTAATGTTGTAAATTACCATTGTAGCTAGAAACGGCTGATTTAAAATAAAAAAAATGGAATATCTACATAGGCGTACAGAGGCCCATTATCAGCAAACATCACTCCTGTGTTCCAATGGCGCATTGTTAGCTAGTCCAAATTTATCATTTTAAAAGGCTAATTGATAATTAGAAAACCCTTTTGCAATTATGTTAGCACAGCTGCAAACTGTTCTGATTAAAGAAGCAATAAAACTGGCTTTTAGACTAGTTGAATATCTGGAGCTTCAGTATTTGTGGGTTAGATTACAGGCTCAAAATGGCCAGAAACAAATAACTTTCTTCTGAAACACGTCAGTCTATTCTTGTTCTGAGAAATGAAGGCTATTCCATGAGAGAAATTGCCTAGAAACTGAAGATCACGTACAACGCTGTGTAAAACTCCCTTCACAGAACAGCGCAAACTGGCTCTAACCAGAATAGAAAGAGTGGGAGGCCCCGGTGCACAACTGAGCAAGAGCACAAGTACATTAGTGTCTAGTTTGAGAAACAGACGCCTCACAAGTCCTTAACTGGCAGCTTCATTAAATAGTATCCGCAAAACACCAGTCTCAATGTCAACCGTGAAGAGGCGACTACAGGATGCTGGCCTTCTAGGCAGAGTTCCTCTGTCCAGCGTCTGTGTTCTTTTTCCCATCTTAATCTTTTCTTTATATTGACCAGTCTGAGAGATGGCATTTTCTTCAGGATGCTGGCCTTCTAGGCAGAGTTGCAAAGAAAATGCCATAGTGGCCAATAAAAATAAAATATTAAGATGGGCAAAAGAACAGACATTGGACAGAGGAACTCTGCCTAGAAGGCCAGCATCCCATAGTCGCTTTTTCACTGTTGATGTTGTAACTGGTGTTTTGCGGATACTATTTAATGAATTTGCCGGACAGCTCTCTTCAGAGCTCTGACTGGGCTCAAGGACATTCAGAGACTTTTCCCGAAGCCACTCCTGTGTTGTCCTGGCTGTTTACTTAAGGTCGTTGTCCTGTTGGAAGGTGGACCTTTGCCCCAGTTGAGGTCCTGCGCCTTCTGCAGCAGGAGTCTCCCAGTGGCTTCTGTCTGGCCAATACCATAAAGGCCTGATTGGTGGAGTGCTGCAAAGATGGTTGTCTTTCTGGAAGGTTCTCCCATCTCCACAGATGAACTCTGGAGCTCTGTCATAGTTACCATAGAGTTCTTGGTCACGTCCCTGACCAAGTCTCTTCTCCCCTAATTTCTCAGTTTTGCCGGGCGGCCAGCTCTATGACGAGTCTTGGTGGTTCCAAATTCCTTGACACAATCCTCTCGGAGCTCTATGGACAATTCCTTCGACCTCATGGCTTGGTTTTTGCTCTGACATGCACTTCAACTGTGGGACCTTATGAAGACACTTGTGTACCTTTCCAAATCATGTCTAAATCAATTGAGTTTACCACAGGTGGACTCCCATCAAGTTGTTGAAACATCTCAAGGATGATCAATGCAAACAGGATGCACCTGAGCTCAATTTCGAGTATAGCAGAGGGTCTGAATACTTATGTAAATAAGGTATTTCTGTTTTTTATGTTTAATACATTTGCAAACATTAAACATTTGTTTAAATCGTTTTTTTAAATAATTTAAATAATTTAATGAATATAGAATAAGGCTGTAACGTAACAACATATGGAAAAGGGAAAGGGGTCTGAATACTTTCCGAATGCACTGTATAGTTTAGAATCAAATATATTAAATTCATTGTTGCCCAGTTAACCTACCATTTCCAGTCTAGAATGTAGTGTACTGTTGCCCAGTTTGAAGCTGATTTGAGAATTTTTAGGTGTCACATACAGAGCCATTTTAAAAAGGATGTATGACGTGTTCACTGTGTTCAAGTATCCAGAGTATGCACACTGTAACCCTTCTATGGTGCAATTGGGGATGATGATTGTCACAATATAAAATAATTAAGTCTGAAAGAGAACATGTTTTGTTATATTTCTTATTTAACCTTTATTTAACTAGGCAAGTCCGTTAAGAACAAATTCTTATTTACAATGACGGCCTACCGGGGAACAGTGGGTGAAATGCCTTGTTCAGGGGAAGAAGGACAGATTTTTATCTTGTCAGCCCGGGGATTCGATTCAGCAACCTTTTGGTTACTGGCCCAAACCTCTAACCACTAGGCTGCCTGCCGCCCCATAACAGTGTGTTCACACAAACGCCAGCTGCCAGCCAAATAGCTGACTACTAACAATCTACAGAAGCATTGACTTTCATCAATGCAATTCACCAAGAATTCTGCAGGAAACTTCACCTGATGGTAGGTTTCTCCACTGAGTAATATGAGTTGAGGTGTCGTGTAGAATTGGTTCTAACATCTTAATGGTATGGCCACATACTGTACATGTCCCTGTTTTCCTCAGTAAAGCTTGGTTGGATGCTCAGTAGAGATCTTCTACCACTCCAGTGTTTAATTGCTATATTGTAATTACTTCGGCACCATGGCCTATTTATTGCCTTAACTCCCTTATCTTACCTCATTTGCACTCACTGTACATTATATTTTTAGTTTTCTTTTGTTCTACTGTATTATTGACTGTATGTTTTTGTTTATTCCATGTGTAACTCTGTGGTGTTGTTTGTGTCAAACTGCTATGCTTTATCTTGGCCAGGTCACAATTGCAAATGAGAACTTTTTCTCTACTAGCCTACCTGGTTAAATAAAGGTGATATTAAATATAGAAATGTAGACCTAGATTTAGCGTCTAAACATGTATTAAGCGACTGTGAATAAAAAGAAAGTGCCTCGAGTTCTATTACAGATCGTCTATCACTATTACAGATCGTCTATCTCTATGCAGGCTGTCTATCACTATTACAGATCATCTATCACTATTACAGATCGTCTATCACTATTACAGATCGTCTATCTCAATGCAGGCTGTCTATCACTATTTTAGATCGTCTATCACTATTACAGATCGTCTATCTCAATGCAGGCTGTCTATCACTATTACAGATCGTCTATCTCAATGCAGGCTGTCCATCACTATTACAGATCGTCTATCTCAATGCAGGCTGTCCATCACTATTACAGATCGTCTATCACTATTACAGATCGTCTATCTCAATGCATGCTGTCTATCACTATTACAGATCGTCTATCTCAATGCAGGCTGTCCATCACTATTTCAGATCGTCTATCACTATTACAGATCGTCTATCTCAATGCCGGCTGTCCATCACTATTACAGATCGTCTATCTCAATGCAGGCTGTCTATCACTATTACAGATCGTCTATCTCAATGCAGGCTGTCCATCACTATTACAGATCGTCTATCTCTATGCAGGCTGTCTATCACTATTACAGATCGTCTATCACTATTACAGATCGTCTATCACTATGCCGGCTGTCCATCACTATTACAGATCGTCTATCTCAATGCAGGCTGTCCATCACTATTACAGATCGTCTATCACTATTACAGATCGTCTATCACTATGCCGGCTGTCCATCACTATTACAGATCGTCTATCTCTATGCCGGCTGTCCAT
This sequence comes from Oncorhynchus mykiss, assembly GCF_013265735.2. Classification (NCBI taxonomy): domain Eukaryota; kingdom Metazoa; phylum Chordata; class Actinopteri; order Salmoniformes; family Salmonidae; genus Oncorhynchus; species Oncorhynchus mykiss. The sequence goes on from NC_048570.1 coordinate 11,568,170, forward strand.
CACTATTACAGATCGTCTATCTCAATGCAGGCTGTCCATCACTATTACAGATCGTCTATCACTATTACAGATCGTCTATCTCAATGCCGGCTGTCCATCACTATTACAGATCGTCTATCTCTATGCCGGCTGTCCATCACTATTACAGATCGTCTATCTCAATGCAGGCTGTCTATCACTATTACAGATCGTCTATCACTATTACAGATCGTCTATCTCAATGCCGGCTGTCCATCACTATTACAGATCGTCTATCTCAATGCAGGCTGTCTATCACTATTACAGATCGTCTATCTCTATGCCGGCTGTCCATCACTATTACAGATCGTCTATCTCAATGCAGGCTGTCCATCACTATTACAGATCGTCTATCTCAATGCAGGCTGTCTATCACTATTACAGATCGTCTACCTCAATGCAGGCTGTCTATCACTTACAGATCGTCTATCTCTATGCAGGCTGTCTATCATAATGTGAAGCCTGCATCCCTGAAGCAGCAGCTGGAGAAGATCCATCTTTCCCCAGAGAAGGCGGAGGCCTTCTGCCAGGCCTGGACCGCTGTCTGCCCAGATGTCGTGGAGAAAGTCAGGCAGAGGATTTTTGCTCCCAAAAAGGTGAGGAGAAACTGTGTCAACGGCAGTGCAATAATTCTGCCCCTGCTATGCCGTTTACTCTTTATTTATATTGTGCGTACTCAGCGAAATAATGCCATTACTGTAGCTACGAGAAATGGCCATCTTGCGTTACAAATTGCGTCGCTGCACAAGTACGTAGAATGGCTAATTGCGTTATTGCATTGCGTACAACGCAAGGTTTAGGCTTTCCTCTCTCAAGTGGTGAAACAATGAAAGCAGAAAACGTTTGCTCTTTCTTTTTGGTATTAAGCCAGTCCAGTTGAGCCAAGGTCCCGAGCCACGTTGGCATGGATAGGAAACTGCCAGATCCAACTGATAATTTGAACATAAACGATTATACAAATCTCTGTGTATATTAACACCATAGAATAGAGTCAAACCAGGCAGGTACCATAGTGGTTAGAGCGTTGTGCCAGTAACGGAAAGATTGCTGGTTCGAATCCCCGAGCTGAAAAGGTACAAATCTGTCGTTCTGCCCCTGAACAAGGCAGTTAACCCACTGTTCCCCGGTAGTCCGTCATTGTAAATAAGAATTTGTTCTTAACTGACTTGCCTGGTTTAAAAAAACAATTACCTGTGATGTTGTCATGATAATCTCATCGACAGCAGTCTTCGGGGGTGTCCTAAGTGGTACCTTATTCCCTATATAGTACACTACCTATAGTCCACTCCTTTGACAGGGACCATCAGGGAATAGGGTGCCATTTGGGAAGTAGTCTTTAGCATTGTCCCCTTTGGGAGGCTCGAGTGGGTGTGATCACACTTGGTGCTGTGACGTCCTGGGACCACACAGAGAGAGCTCCACGTTTATTATGCCACTCGGCATCATTAAACACTTATCTCTCCTCTCAGCACACCTAATCTATTTCACTGCTAAGGCAGATTAATGGAGCGTTCTGCCACTTAGCGGTCCCATTGGGCCTCTGCTTTAAATGTGCTTTCACTGCACCATCCAACTGATCAGGGCCCGGTTTCCCCAAAAGCATCTTAAGGTTAAGATCATCGTTAGAACCTTCGTTGGGGCATCGTTAAATCAGAGCCGTTTCCCAAAACCATTGTTACTAAAGTTGCACTTAAATGCTTGTTATTTATCGACTGCCTCAGCTAAGTTTGTCGTTAGGTGCTTTCTTGCCCTTCCACATCACTTTATATAAGATCTCCGCTAAACATAGAATCAAGATTTTGAACGATACATCGTTAACACTCGTAAGCCTAAATTCCAGCGCTATCGGGAAAAACCGGCCCAGAATTGTTTCTTAAGATTTCTTAAAGGTAGAATCCTTAATGGGTGAAACTGCCAAGTCCGCTGGAGATATTGCATCAACGATGAAGTTACTGCAAACAACGAACACTATTTTACATGTTTTTTATTGTGGTTTCTGTATGGTTGATAGCTGGAACATGTCGGATGGCAGCTCAACCTTCAGATGGCCAAGTCCACCCAAGCCAAGTTGAAGGATCCACATGCAGTGCTGGAGCTCGGTGTCAGAAATGAGGATTCTGAGGTAAATAGCCTACTTCACACTGTTGAACACACACACACACCTTTGTTACCCACTCAAAACAGAGGGGCTGTTTACTTAGCAGATCTCAGGGGATCCATTCAATCTTCAAAATGGATGCTAATTCTGCATGTGTCCCTCTTGACAATGAAGCAGACCTGAAACCAGACAGCAGGGAGCTTGTTAACAATGGCCTCAAGGGCCAGCTTTCCTTTTAGTCCTGTGGGGTCTGTATCTGTACAGTGTCAGTCGACCATTTATGTCCTTCAATGGACAGCATTTGCAGATTTTCATCAGAAAATGGGAACCTAATGGTTCCCTTGGTTGTTATGGTAACACCAGGTTTATCAGGTGTTCGTGTTTATGGTGTTAGTATTCTGTCCCCTGAGTGCGCTCTGTCTCACACACACACTCACTCTCTGTCTCACACTCACTCACTCACTCTCTCTCTCACACACTCACTCACTCTCTCTCACACACACACTCACTCACTCTCTCTCACACACTCACTCACTCTCTCTCACACACTCACTCACTCTCTCTCACACACTCACACTCTCTCTCACACACTCACTCTCTCTCTCACACACTCACTCTCTCTCTCACACACTCACTCTCTCTCTCACACACTCACTCTCTCTCTCACACACTCACTCTCTCTCTCACACACTCACTCTCTCTCACACACTCACTCTCTCTCTCACACACTCACTCTCTCTCACACACTCACTCTCTCTCACACACTCACTCTCTCTCTCACACACTCACTCTCTCTCTCACACACTCACTCTCTCTCTCACACACTCACTCTCTCTCACACACTCACTCTCTCTCTCACACACTCACTCTCTCTCTCACACACTCACTCTCTCTCTCACACACTCACTCTCTCTCTCTCACACACTCACTCTCTCTCTCTCACACACTCACTCTCTCTCTCTCTCTCACATACCCACTCTCTCTCTCTCTCACACACTCTCTGTCTGTCTGTGTCTGTGTCTGTCTGTCACTCTGTCACTCTGTCACTCTGTCACTCACTCACTCTTAAAATCAATAAGGGATTTATTGGCATGGGAAACAAAAGTTAACATTGCCAAAGTAAGTGAAGTAGATCATTAAAAAAAAGTGAAATAAACAATTAACAGTAAACATTACAATCTCAGAAGTTCCAAAAGAATACAGGAATTTCAAATGTCATATGTCTATGTAATGGTGTACAAAAGGGAAAATAAATACACATAAATATGGGTTGTATTTACCATGGTGTTTGTTCTTCACTGGTTGCCCTTGTGGCAACAGGTCACAAATCTTGCTACTGTGATGGCACAATGGTATTTCACCCAGTCGATATAGGAGTTTCTCAAAATTGGGTTTGTTTTCGAATTCTTTGTGAATCTGTGTAATCTGAGGGAAATATGTGTCTCTAATATGGTCATATATTAGGCAGGTTAGGGAGTGCAGCTCAGTTTCAACTTCGTTTTGTGAGCAGAGTGCACATAACCTGTCTTCTCTTGAGAGCCAAGTCTGTCTGCGGCGGCCTTTCTCAATAGAAGGGCTATGCTCACTGAGTCTGTACATAGTCAAAGCTTTCCTTAAGTTTGGGTCAGTCACAATGGTCAGGTATTCTGCCACGGTGTACTCTCTTTAGGGCCATATAGCATTCTAGTTTGCTAATTTTTTTGTTAATTCTTTCCAGTGTGTCAAGTAATTATCTTTTCTCATGATTTGGTTGAGTCTAATTGTGATGCTCTGTGGGGTCTGGTCTGTTTGTGTTTGTGAGTCCCAGGACCCGCTTGCTTAGGGATCTCTTCTCCAGGTTCATCTCTGTAGGTGATGGCTTTGTTATGGAAGGTTTGGTATTGGCTTCCTTTAGGTGGTTGTAGAATTAAACAGCTCTTTTCTGAATTTTGATAATTAGCAGGTATCGGCCTAATTCTGCTCTACATGCATTATTTGGTGTTTTACGTTGTACACAAAGGATCTTTTTTGCAGAATTCTACATGCAGTCTCTTAATTTGGTGGTTTTCCCATTTTTGGTTGCTGAGTGGACCCCAGACCTCACAACAAGGAAGTGCAATGGGTTCTATAACTGATTCAAGTTTTCTTTACCAGATCCTAATTCGTATGTATTATTATTATATTGTTTCTTTTGATGGCATAGAAGCCCCTTCTTGCCTTGTCTCTCAGCTCGTTCCTACCTTTGTGGAAGTTACCTGTGTGGCTGATGTTTAGGCTGAGGTATGTATAGTTTTTTTTGTTTTCTCTAGGGCAGTGGTTCCCAAACTTCTTATAGTCCCGTACCCCTTCATACATTCAACCTCCAGCTGCGTACCTCCTCTAGCACCAGGGTCAGCGCACTCTCTAATGTTGTTTTTGTCATCATTATAAGCCTGCCACACAGACACTATACAATACATTTATTAAACATAAGAATGAGTGTGTTTTTTCACAATCCGGCTCATGGGAAGTGACAAAGACCTCTTATCGGACCAGGGCACAAATAATAATCGATAATTGTACTCTTTAATTAACTATCTTACATATAAAACCTTATTTGTTCAATAAAATATTGTGAATAACTCACCACAGGTTAATGAGAAGGGTGTGCTTGAAAGGATGCTCATAACTCTGCAATGTTGGGTTCAAATCAAATGTATTTATATAGCCCTTCTTACATCAGCTGATATCTCAGTGCTGTACAGAAACCCAGCCTAAAACCCCAAACAGCAAGCAATGAAGGTATAGAAGCACGGTGACTAGGAAAAACTCCATAGAAAGGCCAAAACCTAGAGAGGAACCAGGCTATGAGGGGTGGCCAGTCCTCTTCTGGCTGTGCCGGGTGGAGATTATAACAGAACATGGCCAAGATGTTCAAATGTTAATAAATGACCAGCATGGTCAAATAATAATAATCACAGTAGTTGTCGAGGGTGCAGCAAGTCAGCACCTCAGGAGTAAATGTCAGTTGGCTTTTCATAGCCGATCATTAAGAGTATCTCTACCGCTCCTGCTGTCTCTAGAGAGTTGAAAACAGCAGGTCTGGGCTAAGTAGCACGTCCGGTGAACAGATCAGGGTTCCATAGCCGCAGGCAGAACAGTTGAAACTGGAGCAGCAGCACGGCCAGGTGGGCTGGGGACATCAACGAGTCATCATGCCAGGTAGTCCTGAGGCATGGTCCTAGGGCTCAGGTCCTCCGAGAGAGAGAAATAATTAGAGAGAGCATACTTAAATTCACACAGGACACCAGATAAGACAGGAGAAGTACTCCAGATATAACAGACTGACCCTAGCCCCCCGACACTAACTACTGCAGCATAAATACTGAAGGCTGAGACAGGAGGGGTCAGGAGACACTGTGGCTCCATCCTATGATACCCCCGGACAGGGCCAAACAGGAAGGATATAACCCCACCCACTTTGCCAAAGCACAGCCCCCACACCACTAGAGGGATATCTTCAACCACCAACTTACCATCCTGAGACAAGGCCGAGTATAGCCCACAAAGATCTCCACCACGGCACAACCCAAGGGGAGGGGGGCGCCAACCCAGACAGGAAGATCACGTCAGTGTATTGGAGAGTTTGTCTTAAATCATTTTCCACACACAGTCTGTGCCTGTATTTAGCTTTCATGCTAGTGAGGGCCGAGAATCCACTCTCACATAGGTACATGGTTGCAAAGGGCATCAGTGTCTTAACAGCGGAATTTACAAAGGCAGGATACTCTGAGCGCAGCCCAATCCAGAAATCTGGCAGAGACTTTTGATTAAATTCAATTTACACAGAACTTCTCGTTGCAATTTCGATGAGGCTCTCTTGTTCAGATATCGGTAAGTGGACTGGAGGCAGAGCATTAAAGGGATAACGAATCCAGTTGTTTGTGTCATCCGTTTCGGGCGCACTTGCGCCGAATACAACAAGTAGACCTTACAGTGAAATGCTTACTTACAGGCTCTAACCAATAGTGCAAAAAAAGGTATTAGGTGAACAATAGGTAAGTAAAGAAATAAAAACAACAGTAGAAAGACATTGGAAAAACAGTAGCAAGGCTATAAAAGTAGCGAGGCTATAAAAAAAGCGAGGCTACATACAGACACCCGTTAGTCGGGCTGATTGAGGTAGTATGTACATGTAGATATGGTTAAAGTGACAATGCATATATGATGAACAGAGAGCAGTAGTGTAAAAGAGGGGTTGGCGGATGGTGGGTGGCGCGACACAATGCAGATAGCCCGGTTAGCCAATGTGTGGGAGCACTGGTTGGTCGGCCCAATTGAGGTAGCATGTACATGAATGTATAGTTTAAGCGACTATGCATATATGATAAACAGAGTAGCAGCAGCGTAAAAAGAGGGGTTGGGGGGGGGGCGCACACAATGCAGATAGTCCGGGTAGCCATTTGATTACCTATTCAGGAGTCTTCTGGCTTGGGGGTAAAAACTGTTGAGAAGCCTTTTTGTCCTAGATTTGGGACTCCGGTACCGCCTGCCATGCGGTAGTAGAGAGAACAGTCTATGACTGGGGTGGCTGAGGTATTTGACCATTTTTAGGGCCTTCCTTTGACACCGCCTGGTGTAGAGGTCCTGGATGGCAGGAGGCTTTGCCCCAGTGATGTACTGAGCCGTACACACTACCCTCTGTAATGCCTTGCGGTCAGAGGCCGAGCAATTGCCGTACCAGGCAGTGATGCAACCAGTCAGGATGCTCTCGATGGTGCAGTTGTAGAACCTTTTGAGGATCTCAGGACCCATGCCAGATCTTTTTAGTTTCCTGAGGGGGAATAGGCTTTGTCGTGCCCTCTTCACAACTGTCTTGGTGTGTTTGGACTATTCTAGTTTGTTGATGTGGACACCAAGGAACTTGAAGCTCTCAACCTACTCCACTACAGCCCCGTCGATGAGAATGGGGGTGTGCTCGGGCCTCCTTTTCCTGTAGTCCACAATCATCTCCTTAGTATTGGTTACGTTGAGGGATGGGTTGTTATTCTGGCACCACCCGGCAAGGTCTCTGACCTCCTCCCTATAGGCTGTCTTGTGTTTGTCGGTGATCAGGCACTGTTGTGTCGTCTGCAAACTTAATGATGGTGTTGTAGTCATGCCTGGCCATGCAGTCGTTGGTGAACAGGGAGTACAGGAGGGGACTGATCACGCACCCTTGGGGAGCTCCAGTGTTGAGGATCAGCGTGGCAGATGTGTTGCTACCTACCCTCACCACCTGGGGGCGTCCCGTCAGGAACTCCAGGATCCAGTTGCAGAGGGAGGTGTTTAGTCCCAGGATCCTTAGCTTAGTGATGAGCTTTGGGGGAACTATGGTGTTGAACACTGAGCTGTAGTCAGTGAATAGCATTCTCACGTAGGTGTTCCTTTTGTCCAGGAGGGAAAGGGTCAGTCATAGCCTCAATTTTGTCCCACAATTTAAATATAGTTGTGTCGCGAGTCCTTTTTAATCCTAGATTCAGATCATTCAGGCGAGAAAAAACATCACCCAGATAGGCCAGTCATGTGAGAAACTCGTCATCATGCAAGCGGTCAGACAAGTGAAAATTATGGTCTGTAATGAATGTTGCAGTGTACCCAAGTTGCGTCAGGAGCAACTGCTTGCATGTCCCTTACCACTCCGCTGTCTCCCCGTCATGGCTTTTGCACCATCAGTACAGATACCAACACATCTTGACCACCGAAGTCCATTTGATGTCACAAAGCTATCCAGTACTGTCCTGGTTTTCAGAAGAGGATATCTCCCTTTTTAATTGACCCCCCATAAACGTAACGGACATATACCAGGAGCTTTGCCAGGCCCGCCACGTCTGTTGACTCATCCAGCTTTAACGCATAGAATTCACTGGCTTGTATGCAAAGCAGTAATTGTTTCATAACATGTACAGCCGTGTCACTGATGCATCGTGAAGCAGTGTTGTTTGATGAAGGCATTGTCTGTATAGGTTGTTTGGCCTTTTCCCCCAGCATTGTCCCACCCATATCCATGGCAGCAGGAAGAATTGTGGCTTATTTTTCAAATTGGCATGTTTTGTTTCAAAATGTCTGCGCAAGAGTGATGGTTTCATCGAGCTGAGAGAGTACTTTTGCACATATAACACTGTGGCTGAGGAAAGGCACTACTCCCAATATAGGTGAACCCCAAATTAATGCACTTCTCATCATATTTGCGCCTCTTCTATGGTCCAACGTCTGTTGTTTGGTGCTTTCCCAGGTAAGGGGGCAGTAGCTCTTCGGCTGCATCAGATATACAACTGTCTGTGTCCATGCTAGCTGGGTTACCAACAAATGTAGAATTACTGATGCTAGCATTGGATGTGCTCGTGGAAGCAGAACAACTTGGGTTGTCAACAGGTGCAGGTGTAGTACTGCTGGTAGTAGCAGTACTACCAGTAGAGCTGGTATGTGTCTCTATGGACGAGGGCCTTACTAAACTGTTTGAAAATGTGAAGACATTTAAAAATAATAATAATAATCTCTCACTCTCAAACAGTAATATGTGCTTTTCTTTATCTCATGCACACTATAGTGGGAAGATAAAAAAAAATAAAAAAATTCTCTCTATTTCCTCCCAAGCAAGAAAAACATCAATCAATTTATTTAAATCCACTTACATGGGCCCTGTTGGGAATAGATAGCTACAGACCTGAGGCAAGCCAAGCTAATGGGAGGAGCAGCCACAGTTCATCACAATCTGCTGAGAGGCTCTGCCTCTAACACCCAAGAGGGGGCACTGTTGCTCCACAACAATTTCTGGCCTTCCCAGGATCTGCTGTCTACAGAGAGAATGGTTTTCTGATTCAACTTTAAACTGGAGTTCAAGTGTGTGTGTGTGTGTGTGTGTGTGTGTGTGTGTGTATATATATGTATCTGTGTGTGTGTGTATATATATATATATATATATATATATATATATATATCACACACACACACACACAATATAATGTATTGTTTTCTGTAGATCATCTTGTTTGGCTTCAGTTTCACAATATCATTAACAAATATTTTCAATTCAGAAGTTATTCTGCATGCACCTAATAACAAAATAACAACTATCTCTGAAACCATTTCAGTATATCGGGTTGATTGAAAGGAGAAGACTTGATAATACCCAGATAACCTTCCAGGTAGTGTGATATTGGATCTCTGAGAGGGAGGACAGCTGTACATTATTGATTTGGAAGCCAAGCATCGGAGTTAGAGAACTCCCACCTGATCAGTGTCTTGCTTCATCAGCCCAATCCCAGAGGAGAAGCAAGCAAACCTCCAGTAGTGTATAGTATGAAACCTGTCTCCTCTCCTCACCATCCAAGCCAGCCAGGGAGCCGCTGGAGTTACATATCCCTAACACACACACACAAACGCACAAACAATGTCTCTCAGATGTTACTTGAAGTCTGAGATGATAAAATCCTTCAACAGGCTATGGGCCTCTCTCATCTCTCTGTCCCTCAGCATTAGAGGATTCCATTGCTCACTGCTCTAAATGGACCAGCTTGGGGATTAGCTCATTATACATCGTGTTTGTAGACATAACTAATTAAAATAAACCTACCAGTTTGCTAATTTAATCTAACCTTCAGTATGAGTCATAGAATGGTTATTCATTTATAGGTCTTTGATCTGATGGTCTAAGGCAGGGACTGGCTTCAAGGTTGAATTTGAGAGGTCAAAGATATATTATAAACTGGGTTGTTCGAGCCCTGAGTGCTTTTTGGCTGACAGCCATGGTATATCACACCGTATACTACAGGTATGCCAACATTTATTTGTACATTTATTTGTACAGCTCTAATTACGTAGGTAACCAGTTTATAATAGCAATAAGGCACCTCGGGTTTGTGATATATGGCCAATATACCACAGCTTAGGGTTGTATCCAGGCACTCCGTGCAGCGTCGTGCCTAAGAACAGCCTTTAGCCGTGGTATATTGGCCATATACCACACCTCATCTGGCCTTATTGCTTAAATAGGTTGAATGTGTATTAAGTTGGTTACTACGGAATTGCTTCGATCCAAGCAGGGTGACTGTTAGAATTGTCAGTATATTGACGGTTCTTGCCAAACGTGGCCTTCTCTTCCTCAACATTTTCATCTCCACCTCAAAACTCTAACTAATCCTGCACCCTACCGCATAGACTAGCGTTTTCTGGCATCCTACTTCGTATAGATAAATAGATTATGCTTAATTGTATTTTCCTGTTCTGTCATTCTGACTTATGCATGAGTGTGCTGTTGTTGGTTGCCATTTCCTTGTAATGCTATTCCCAGCCAGTGAGTGCCCTAACTAATTATATTTCATCAAACCTACTTGTTTTGTATCAAAGCGTCTGACTTGAAAGACTTCTGATTCTAATGTATTTATCCACTGAGGAGCGGAAGCTCTTTGTTGGAATTCTCGCAGTGATACTGTGACCTCATTTACTATCAGCTAGAGAGATAAAGAATGCAATTAAACATTACATTTTTACTTATGAATAGGTGCTGTGATTATCCCTATTCAAAACATCCACGCTCCTCTTCCTCACATGTCTCTGCCACAGACAAGTTGAAAACAAAAACTTTAAGGACTTTCTATCTTCCCCAAAAAACACAGAGCTAACAAGCAGTCTTAGAGTTAAAACTGTAAAATAACAGGAACAGGTTTTATGTCAGGCGATCAATATATCGGATAGCTTTTAAACCAAAATGTTGTCAGCCAGACTGAAATCCCTTCAAACTCCCACCCGTCACATGGCACAATAAAGCCTTGTCTGGGGCTTGTCATCCTCTTCATGGCCCAGGATGCTTTGTGCAGCCATCTTTTGGGCTCTTTTCTCCTTGGTGATTAGTTTTTTTTTCTCCTTTGGGATCCCATTCAGGGTGCCCATTGTTCCGGGATTATCCATTCCTCTGGTGATGTGTTCAGCCCAGTGGCATAATAGTACCCATACAATGATGTCACAGCTTTATTTGCTGCGGGGACCGTTGATTCCCCCTTTCCTAATTTTCTATACCCCAATTCTGTGCTTCTTGAAGAGCTTGTTTAGCACACCCACGATACATGTTTGATGCAGACATGAGTGGGGAAGGTGGCAAATCCATCCAAACACATTTAATTCCCATTTGTTTGTCTTGTTTGGTCTCAGATCTTAGTTCTCAAATCTGAGCTAGTTTTGCCCTGTACAGTTTCTTCAGCAAAATGGAAATTGCCAGATGACATTGTTTTTCTTTCTGCAATAGCAAAGTGATTTTTAGTTGTTAGCCAATGTTTTTGTTCAAGGTGTTGTTTAAGGTGATCCGGACTCTCACTCTGTTAGTACACAGTTACGCGCAAGGTGTTGTTTAAGGTGGTCTGGACTCTCTATCCGTACACGTTTACGTGGATTCTGAGATCTCAAACCAGCTCTGTTGATTGTGGAATGGGAAGGAAAATCAGAACTTTTCATCTCAATGAGGCCTGTGACATTATGAAGTGAGGTGAAATACCTAGTCTGATTTTTATATTGATATACCATACCTGTTTTCTTGGATTTTTTTTTTTCTCTGTAGGATTCTCTTGTGTATATAGTTATTTAGCTGTCTGTTTTTATGCTGCATTCGATGTTGTAAAAACATCTTTGTCCACTATTTCTATATGATAACACATAATGGTTGTGGAAGGGTAGCCATTACAGTATGGTTTTCCTTGCCAGTCCTTGCCAGTACTGTCAACAGCCCTTTAATGACAGACAAGGTTGTTTCCTTATATTTCCTTTTATTTTATCTGACATCATAGAGGATTCTGTTGAAAGTTGCTGCATGTAATGCAGGAAAACAATATTTCCATGCATAGTATGTACCACACTATTTAAAGATCGACATGCCCCAGGTAGGCGACATAATGAATACTATTGCATGGAAATTAAAGGCCTTTTTTCAGGCTGGTTATCAAGAGTATTATGTCTTGAACTGTTACATGTAGCCTAATTTTCTTTGTCCTGTATTTTCCCCTAAAGAGAGATGACTACGACAATGCCGCGGTTTTACACAAAAGATAGATAGTTAGTTGGTTGACCATTTCACACCGTTTATGTCCGGCATCCGGTTGGATTTGGTTGAATAAACCTAGTGGATTTGGAGAGGGAGGCAGCTGTAGGCGTTTGACCTGGTGGTTGCTTGTTTCCCACAAGCCTACTGTAAAAATGGTCAAGGCTCTCACAGCCGCGGTGTCTGCATACCAGAGGGCTCAAGCTGGCTGCCTAGACAATCACTAGGGTTGCCACACAGAAGAGGCCCTACAGTGGTGAATAGCAGCCATCAGCCTCGCCTCTCCCTCCTCCCTGAGCCAAAGCATACATTCTACTACATGTATACAGTTTCAAAATGGAGGCCATGGTGGGTCCATGTATCCCGGCCCTTGGCATGCCACTGTTTCTGTCATTTAATTGGAGCACATTGTTTCAAGCTTGAGTTGCTCTTGAAAGGGCTGTGGGTTTGGCCCTTGGCACTGCGATAAGTGCATAGTGCCTAGTCCATAGCAGGCAAAGCTCCCTCTAATCGTTTTGTTATGGCTTATACTTGTCCTGTTTTGTTGCGTGTTCATCTTGGCAGAATTAAATCGTCTGTACCATGCTTTCCAACCTGAGCCTCTTGTAGTGAGGCTGGAAGACATCCCCGGAGAAAGATAAGTCAGTGTTGGTTTAACCTATTCCGTTGTGGCAACCATGTGGCAATATCCTCCAATTTGCACTTCCAAAAAATGAATTGTAGAATATGAGGATTCGGTGAAAGTGTTTTTGAATATCACTCTGCAGCACACTAGCTTCATGTGTTATGTTATTAATGTGTCATTCACAATCTGCAGCCACAATAGATTCTGTGTCAGTCAGCCCTTCATCCACAGTGTGACTTCCCAACAGGCTGAATGAGAGATCTGAAATGGAATGAGTGGAAAGTGTTGAATACTGTTTGTGCCGCGCTATTTCGGCCATTCAGAAGATGAGTCATGACATGTGAATCCATGCATTGGTTAGAAGACCATCTCTGTCTCTGTCTGCGTCTCTGTCTGCGTCTCTGTCTGTGTGTTTCTGTGTCTCTATTCCTGTCTTTCTCTCTCTCTCTCCACAATCACTGGCATCTTCTTTGCTTGCCTGAGCATTATTAGTGATATGCTTCTTGTTAATCGCTGTATGATGCTTACTCGTGCTGAAAGTGTTTTGAGATCTAATGATAGCCGAATGTTCTATACAGAGAGGAGGTGGTGTTAAGACTGTTTTAACTGAGAAAGTCATGGTTTTGCTCCATTATTCCCACGAGTACCAACATTTCTTTGATTTAATTCAGTATTTACCTGGCACTAGACTGTGTCTGTGTGTGTGTATAACCCTCCTTCTCTCTCTCATATACTGTTAGATATACAGTTGAAGTCTGAAGTTTACCTACACTTAGGTTGGAGTCATTAAAACACTTTTCAACCACTCCACAAATTTCTTGTTAACAAACTATAGTTTTGGCAAGTCTGTTAGGACATCTACTTTGTGCATGACAAGTCATTTTTCCAACAATTATATATATATTATACTTATAATTCACTGTATCACAATTCCAGTGGGTCAGAAGTTTACATACACTAAGTTGACTGCCTTTAAACAGCTTGGAAAATTCCAGAAAATGATGCATTGACTTTAGAAGCTTCTGATCGGCTAATTGACATAATTGGAGGTGTACCTGTGGATTTATTTCAAGGCCTACCTTCCAACTCAGTGCCTCTTTACTCTACATCATGGGAAAATCAAAATAAATCTGCCAAGACCTCTGCCCCCAAAAATGGTAGACCTCCAAGTCTGGTTCATCCTTGGAAGCAATTTCCAAATGCCTGAAGGTACCACGTTCATCTGTACAAACAATAGTACTCAAGTATAAACACCATAGGACCACGCAGCCATCATTCCGCTCAGGAAGGAGATGCGTTCTGTCTCCTAGAGATGAACGTTCTTTGGTGCGAAAAGTGCAAATCAATCCCATAACAACAGCAAAGGACCTTATGAAGATGCTGGAGGAAACGGGTACAAAAGTATCTATATCCACAGTAAAACGAGTCCTATATCAACAACCTGAAAGGCTGCTCAGCAAGGAAGAAGCCACTGTTCCAAAACCTCCATAAAAAAGCCAGACTACGGTTTGCAACTGAACATGGGGACAAAGGTCGTACTTTTTGGAGAAATGTCCTCTGGTCTGATGAAACAAAAATAGAACCGTTTGGCCATAATGACCATCAATATGTTTGGAGGAAAAAGGGGGGTCCTTGCAAGACATCAAGACATCATTCAGGAAGTTAAAGCTTGGTCGCAAATGGGTCTTCCAAATGGACAATGACCCCAAGCATACTTCCAAAGTTGTGGCAAAATGGCTTAAGGACAACAAAGTCAAGTTTATTGGAGTGGCCATCACAAAGCCCTGACCTCAATCCTATAGAAAATGTGTGGGCAGAACTGAAAAGGTGTGCGAGCAAGGAGGCCTACAAACCTGACTCAGTTACACCAGCTCTGTCAGGAGGAATGGGCCAAAATTCACCCAACTTATTGTGGGAAGCTTGTGGAAGGCTCCTCGAAATGTTTGACCCAAGTTAAGCAATTTAAAGGCAATGCTACAGAATACTAATTGAGTCTATGTAAACTTGTGAATGTGATGAAAGAAATAAAAGCTTAAATAAATCACTGGGAATGTGATGAAATAAATAAAAGCTTAAATAAATCATTCTCTCTACTATTATTCTGACATTTCACATTCTTTAAAAAAAAGTGGTGATCCTAACTGACCTAAGACAGGAATTTTTACTAGGATTAAATGTCAGGAATGATTTTTTTTTAAACTGAGTTTAAATGTATTTGGTGAAGGTGTATGTAAACTTCTGACTTCGACTGTACATACACAGGTTTGTTTAGTTGTATTCAGTGGTGTGTGGTTGTGGCAGATCCCCATGGGATATCTGGTCAAACCCCACACTCCGGTCTTTAACCCCACACACAATACTTTGTTTAGAGCAACCAGATTCATTATAGATGCAGGAAGCAGCATCAGTATGTCACTTTCATACTCCGCTTTCCCCATCATATTGCTCCATGGGAAATGGCTCAGCAGGCCTAAAGAGATGCCCCAGCATCTGACACGCCAGAAACCATTCCTGTTTGACGTCTGTGTGCCATCAGTGTTGAATCAATCCCCACCATAACTCAAAACAAGCTTTTTTTCAACACCAAAGCAACAATTTGAGACTGGGGGCATAGGATGTGCTTGAAAAGCTTTGTTAAATGAAGCTCTGCAGTATGTTGGTTGGTGAAGCTACAGTGGGGAAAGTATTCAGACCCCTTGATTTTTTCCACATTGTGTTACATTACAGCCTCATTCCAAAATGAATTCATTCCCCCCCCCCATCAATCTACACACAATAGCCCATAATGACTTAGCAAAAACAAGTTTTTAGACATTTTGGGAAATGTATTAAAAATAAAAAACTCACATTTAGATAAGTATTCAGACCCTTTGCTCAGTACTTTCTCCCATTCTTTGCAGATCCTCTCAAGCTCTGTCAGGTTGGATGGTGGGCGTCGTTGCAAAGCTATTTTCAGGTCTCTCCAGAGCTATTTGATCGGGTTCAAGTCTTGGCTCTGGTTGGGCCATTCAAGGACATTCAGAGAAGCCACTCATGTGTTGTCTTGGCTGTGTGCTTAGGGTTGTTGTCCTGTTGGAAGGTGAACCTTCAGCCCAGTCTGAGGTCCTGAGCGCTCTGGAACGGTTTTCATCAAGGATCTCTGTACTTTGCTCTGTTCTCTTTATCCCTCGATCCTGACTAGTCTCCTGGTCCCTGCCGCTGAAAAACATCCCCACAGCATGATGCTGCCACCTCCATGCTTCACCATAGGGATGGGGCCAGGTTTCTTCCAGATGTGACGCTTGGCATTCAGACCAAAGAGTTTATATCTTGGTTTCATCAGACCAGAGAATCTTGTTTCTCATGGTCTGAGGTGCACCTTTAGGTGCCTTTTGGCAAACTCCAAGCGGGCTGTCATGTTCCTTTTACTGAGGAGTGCTTTCCATCTGGCCACTTTATGATAAAGGCCAGATTGGTGGAGTGCTACAGAGACTGTTGTCCTTCTGGAGCTCTGTCAGAGTGACAATTGGGTTCTTGGTCACCTCCCTGACCAACGCCCTTCTCCCCCAATGCTCAGTTTGGGTGGGCGGCCAGCTCTAGGAATAGTCTTGATGGTTCCAAACTTCTTCCATTTAAGAATGATTCAGGCCACTGTGTTCTTGGACTTTCAATGCTGCAGCCATTTTTTGGTACCCTTCCCCAGATCTGTGCCTCGACACAATCCTGTCTCTGAGCTCTACGGACAATCCCTTCGACCTCATGGCTTGGTTTTTGCTCTGACATGCACTGTCAGCTATGGGATCGTTATAAAGACAGGTGTGTCCTTTCCAAATCATGTCCAATCAGTTGAATTTACCACAGCTGGACTCCAATCAAGTTGTCGAAACATCAAGGATGATGAATGGAAACAAGATGCACCTGAGCTCAATTTTGAGTCTGAATACTTATGTAAATAAGGTTTTTCTGTTTTAGATTTTTTTAAACTGTTTTTGCTTTGTCATTACGGGATACTGTGGGTGGGTAGATGGGGAAAACATTGAATTAATCAATCATTTTAGAATAAGGCTGAAATGTAACCGTGTGTATGGGTCTTTCTGAATACACTGTAAATGTTTTTTATCCCCTTAGGCTATAGCATAAACAATTTTGGCAAGTTTTTGAAGAATACGGTTGCAGCTCCTTTCATGTCTCTCTTCAGGTCTCGTCAGGTTGATTTTAAAAACGTGTGTATTTTTATATAACGTTAAATTCATGAAAGCATGCCTACGTCAGTACAGTACTGTATTGCCTATTAGGAATACTCTGTCTATCCATAGCTATAAACTGATCTCTGCTCCTTGGTCCCTGTGTATCGACTCTCATCATCATCAAACCTGAGTAATGTGACTTACAGTGGCACTGAACTTCTGAAAGCATTAACCAATCATTTTTCTGCTGCATTGCGCATTTTCAATGAAACACGGGATGGGTTGGAAAGAACATGTAAGCAATTTACTTACGTTCGCTGTCTATATCCTCTGCCATATGTCTCCATCATTGTTCTATTAATAGCTAGACTTCTTATCTGTTGTTGGATCATAAAGGCTGTGTGGACACAATACTTAGAACCCACTCCCTGTTGGAGTTTATCCGCTGGGATCTGCCCGGCAGAAATGGGGCTTAGAAAAATCAAGCAAGCACCACGTGATGAGACCAGATGGCTTTATTGCATCAAGGCTTCATCAAAGCAATGCTAAATTCCAATGTAATCTCGGGCGTGCTAGATAGAGAAGGTAGTGCAGATAGGTGGTGCGGAGATATGAAACAAAGCTATATGAAAGATGTCATATGTTAAGAGGGGAGTCTTTGTTTTAATGTTGTGGTGTCACTAGTTACTTAACTAAAGACGTGGAGATGTTGTAGTAGAGGGAGAGAATCTCTCCGCAAATATCCAGAGTGACTCCAAATGAACATCTTGCGTTTTGTATCAAACACTTCTAATTTAAACTCTAAAACCTCTCAAATTAATTGAAATAGTGTTTAATACACATGACTGATCAACTATTTATGCTGTATTTAAGGGGAAAGAGCATTTGGAAGTTACACTGTTCAAGCACTGAAATTTATACTGGATTCAGACACGTATCTGTAGATGGGATTTGAATCAATAGGACTTAGCTTTGACATAAAAGAAAACTAGCTCGATTCATTTTTTTCTATCTGCTGTCAGGGGTTGCTGGCTGGCTGGGGCCTGCCATACCTTGAATACATTGTGTTTCTTTAAGTTCAGTCAGTTTTGTCAGGTATAAATTATGTATAGGATTTAACCTGAAAGTTAAAACAGTCAAACAATACCTTTTGTGAATTCTAATGAATCATTCAAACATATTGTAGGCCATGGGCCTGGGGAACTAGATTGCATGCCCCATAGTCTGCCCGTGTCGTTGTCTTCTCCAGATCCAGGTTCGAGTAAAGCCCATATCAAACAAAGCGTTTTTTTGTGTGTGTGAACGAGCGTGTACACGCTGGAATTAGAATGCACTCTGGTGAATGTGAGAAAACAACAGACGGGCCATCATGCGTTTCAAATTAGAACATCCAGTCTCTTTTTCTCACGTTCACGTGAAGCAATGCTGGTAAAGTGAAAAAATGGACTGTTTGTGCATTGACATCTGGAATTGTGAAATGTATAGTTAAAAAGTGTTTAAGTTGAGCTGCCAGTACCAATAATACATACGCCTATTTGAAAACAATAACTTTATGCCTACCTTTGTTGATTTCGAGCACAGGCATATAGCCTTGGCAGGCTACGGCTGGGAAACTCCAGGAACTCTGTTCAAGAGAGAATAATGTTATGTAGAAATAAAGAATTTAGCTAGTCTCGTTCTAAGTGCTAGGGTGTATTAGCTACAACTCTCCTGATGTTCCTGAGCCAACATAACAACAGGAGGCAGGTACGGTGGCTCCCGTAGGACATATGTAAGGTGAGTCAAAAGGAGCGCGCAACAATAATTCACAAGGGCTACATAGCGAACATCACAAACACAACTATTTATTATCGATGCTCGGGACCGTTAAGTTGGCATACGCTACGCAGTGCGATGTGACTTGGCGCGCTCTACTCACACGCAAAGTCTGTGTGGTTCCGGCATAACAGTACACTCACGTTAATCCAGAACCACATTTTGTGCTCTTATTTGTACAATCTTAGCTTCCTTTTTTAAGTGTCAATAAAGTTGTTCGCTCAAAATGCTAGTCCTATACATTTAATACAACAGCCCTCCTCAGTGGTTTTTACAACTGGCTAGATATTACATAAGGATGTTTCTGTGTTGGTCCTGTAGATTAATTTGAGGATATATACAGTGGTAGAATACTATCCCTTGTCTTCATTTAGACACAGGACCTAATCCTATTGTAGGTTCCATACTGTAGTAGGACAAACAGGACCGGCTTGCACCCCCCTGAGACCCTGACCTTTAGAGTTGGCGTTATGGACTAGACTCACAAAGGATGACTTAAGCTCAGAGGTGCTGATAAAGCATGACTGCTCACACTCAAAGCTGAAGATGTTTGTCTTTTTAGTTTTTTGACCATTCATGGGAATTTGCTAGCTTCATCAATGTGCTGTGTGTGCTGTGCCCTCTTAATTATTCATCCCAAATTTGAAGGGAGCTGTTTAAAACCGCTCCTACTGTTGTTCATCTGTTTTAATGGTCTGGGTGATGGTCCCTCGGTCCATTCTGAATGTCATAAAGAGCAGCAACCGATTTATCATCTGGGGTTTCAGATAAACGCCAAGCGTTGTGGCGGGTGATAGCAAAGGGAATTGCAGTTGACCTGAAAGACTAACAGACACGCCTACGTTCCTCAGCCCAGACTTTTAACCACTTAAAAATAGTTGTTCTTTAGGAGCAAATTTGGGGTGGCAGGTAGCCTAGTGGTTAGAGCGTTGGGCCAGTAACCAAAAGGTTGCTCGATCGAATCCCCGAGCTGACGAGGTAAAAATCTGTCATTCTTCCCCTGAACAAGGCAGTTAACCCACTGTTCCCCGGTAGGCCGTCATTGTAAATAAGAATTTGTTTTTAACTCACTTGCCTAGTTAAATAAATAAAATTAATTCAAAAAATTACCTGGCAGCTCTCTACAGACATTGCAGTCATAATTCTAAAGTCAAATTTCTGTAATTATTTTGTGTTATTGACTGTACGTTTTGTTTATCCCATGTGTAACTGTTATTTTTGTCTCACTGCTATGCTTTATCTTGGCCAGGTCGCAGTTGTAAATGAGAACTTGTTCTCAACTGGCCTACCTGGTTAAATAAAGTGTAGGTGAAATAAATAATAAAGAAATGAACTGTTAGTGTCACACTGAGCTTTTTCTGTTCACACTAATGATGTACTCATCCTCAAATCCCTACAGTTAAGAATACTGCATTAATAAAGCAGAACTTGTTCTCCACACCAAGCAGCTCCTAGCTACATATTTGTTCACTGCATATGTTTTTTTTGTACACGTGGTTTTATAAGTAGGTTATGTGTTTGAGAATTCATTTTAACATTGTTTCTACCAACTGGCAAGCAGGCAAGACAAATATTTGCTATCTTAATTGTTCATTTTTTTATGGGGACTTGGGCTTCTCCATAAACTCTTTGGATTTAAGTACATTTTTCTGCGTGATTGTATTCCACACAGATTGTGCATTTTACAGACAAAACATGCTGTAAGTCGTCTCATCTTTGTTGTTCAATTCAATAGCTTATTAGAACCGTCAAACCACTCTCTCTTTATGTAGGTGAGTGATATTTCCAAGGATGTGGCCCCAGACAGGATGCTCTAGGCGTACTTCATCCTGCAGGTGATCTATCCTGGGTCTTTGGCCAAGAGTTGGGTTCCACCTACTCTCTGCACCCCCACCCACCCACACACCTCTATCACCTTGTCATTTGGTTGTGGCTTTGCAAATATAAAGCCTAGCAGGATGGTAGGCTATTTTAATTGGAAAACATGGTGATGGGGAGCTACAAGGCAGTGGAAAATCATCTCTTGGCAACAACGTGATTTCAACCTAGATTGTTATCTTGGTTCAGGTGATAAGACAATATGGGTATTTTGATGGCATCTCGATAGCATTTGAACAATGGACAAAGAACAATCCTGCCTGTGTTGTTGAAGATATGTTTTGCAGTCATGCATCACTTTAACTGGAGTTTCCCTGCTTTAAAAAGTATATACATTTCACCTTTATTTAACCAGGGAGGCCAGTTTAGAACAAGTTCTCATGTACAAATGCGACCTGGCCTATGATAAAGCAAAGCAGTGCGATAAAAACAACAGAATTACACATGGAATAATCTAACGTACAGTCAATAACACAATAGAAAAATATATATACAGTGTGTGTGTCCGTTTCCGATGAATTCCGTCTACTGCACGTACTAGATTTTATAGGGCTCATTAAAAAAAAATGTAAGTATGAAATAGTAAGTCATTGAAAATAGAGGAATGGGAGGCTGTGACTGAGCTGGTAAAAAGGAGCATTTTTTAAATACATGTCATAAATGTTTTGAACCCTGCGATCCAGTGTGTTATTCAGATTTTTGGATATGCGGTATTATGTATGATTAGCTAATGTTTCAAACATTTTGCGATGCATATTGGACACAGGTCTGCCATATCACATCATTAACCTTCATACATGTACTCTCTCCCAATAATTGCCTCTATATTAATCATTTATCTGAATGATAACGACCCAGGATGTTTAAAATCTCATTTAATTCAGCCTCCTGTCTAGATTGAGATGTGACTATTTCTTGGGTCGTTTCTTCTTAGACTGCTTTCATATACCCTGTTTATAGTGTACCAATTAAGCACAGTGTCTGTTGGAATTCTGTAGAAATGGCGCCTCCAGTTGACGGCAGACTTTATGTTGGGCGTGATAAACCTGTAATCAGAATGTGTGTCGGCTTTATTGTGCTGGTGAAGGAATGATACAGGGTGGTTTTGACAGTGGCTTCCACTCAGCATTGCAGGGACCTGGCAGTCGTTGATAAGACAGCCAGCTCTGCAGCCCCTAAAAAGGCACATTGGTGTGGAGTAGAATGAGGCGGTAGGATGCGAAGGGGAGAAAAAAGCCCTCTGCCTTTGGCAATTACTTCAACCATGCAGTTTCCTCACCATTACGTCAAAAGCCCCAGAATCCTTTTAGTCAGAGCTGTGCTGGTAAAAGCATTCCGAAGGAGACAATTCCACCCGCACCTTCTGGTGCTTCCTTATCCCTACAGCTCAGAAACTGAAGTTAACTCTGTTGTGAAAAACTAGCCACCACAACTCTGTTTATGGTCAGATGCCAATCTGTCATTCTGCTGTGTAATTGATGTATTTTAGTCCAACTATATAAAAGACTCAAACATTTAGTCAATGTTTCCCATTTAATATACAGTGCCTTGCGAAAGTATTCGGCCCCCTTGAACTTTGCGACCTTTTGCCACATTTCAGGCTTCAAACATAAAGATATAAAACTGTATTTTTTTTTGTGAAGAATCAACAACAAGTGGGACACAATCATGAAGTGGAACGACATTTATAGGATATTTCAAACTTTTTTAACAAATCAAAAACTGAAAAATTGGGTGTGCAAAATTATTCAGCCCCTTTACTTTCAGTGCAGCAAACTCTCTCCAGAAGTTCAGTGAGGATCTCTGAATGATCCAATGTTGACCTAAATGACTAATGATGATAAATACAATCCACCTGTGTGTAATCAAGTCTCCGTATAAATGCACCTGCACTGTGATAGTCTCAGAGGTCCGTTAAAAGCGCAGAGAGCATCATGAAGAACAAGGAACACACCAGGCAGGTCCGAGATACTGTTGTGAAGAAGTTTAAAGCCGGATTTGGATCCAAAAAGATTTCCCAAGCTTTAAACATCCCAAGGAGCACTGTGCAAGCGATAATATTGAAATGGAAGGAGTATCAGATTACTGCAAATCTACCAAGACCTGGCCGTCCCTCTAAACTTTCAGCTCATACAAGGAGAAGACGGATCAGAGATGCAGCCAAGAGGCCCATGATCACTCTGGATGAACTGCAGAGATCTACAGCTGAGGTGGGAGAGACTGTCCATAGGACAACAATCAGTCGTATATTGCACAAATCTGGCCTTTATGGAAGAGTGGCAAGAAGAAAGCCATTTCTTAAAGATATCCATAAAAAGTGTTGTTTAAAGTTTGCCACAAGCCACCTGGGAGACACACCAAACATGTGGAAGAAGGTGCTCTGGTCAGATGAAACCAAAATTGAACTTTTTGGCAACAATGCAAAACGTTATGTTTGGCGTAAAAGCAACACAGCTGAACACACCATCCCCACTGTCAAACATGGTGGTGGCAGCATCATGGTTTGGGCCTGCTTTTCTTCAGCAGGGACAGGGAAGATGGTTAAAATTGATGGGAAGATGGATGGAGCCAAATACAGGACCATTCTGGAAGAAAACCTGATGGAGTCTGCAAAAGACCTGAGACTGGGACGGAGATTTGTCTTCCAACAAGACAATGATCCAAAACATAAAGCAAAATCTACAATGGAATGGTTCAAAAATAAACATATCCAGGTGTTAGAATGGCCAAGTCAAAGTCCAGACCTGAATCCAATCGAGAATCTGTGGAAAGAACTGAAAACTGCTGTTCACAAATGCTCTCCATCCAACCTCACTGAGCTCGAGCTGTTTTGCAAGGAGGAATGGGAAAAAAAATTCAGTCTCTCGATGTGCAAAACTGATAGAGACATACCCCAAGCGACTTACAGCTGTAATCGCAGAAAAAGGTGGCGCTACAAAGTATTAACTTAAGGGGGCTGAATAATTTTGCACGCCCAATTTTTCAGTTTTTGATTTGTTAAAAAAGTTAGAAATATCCAATAAATGTCATTCCACTTCATGATTGTGTCCCACTTGTTGTTGATTCTTCACAAAAAAATACAGTTTTATATCTTTATGTTTGAAGCCTGAAATGTGGCAAAAGGTCGCAAAGTTCAAGGTGGCCGAATACTTTCGCAAGGCACTGTAGGTAGCACTGTGAATTTCAATTTGAAGTACCATTCTCGCCCTGAAATAATTTTGTTTTGGAGAGAAACTATCGGACCTCAACATTTGAGATATTTACAGAGTTTGTATGACAGAAGTCTGATGTGACTGTGCCTGAACTGAGATGGAGAAATAGGGTAGAAAAACAACTCAAGCAATTCTGTCATCTTGGCAAGAACACAGGTCTCCACTATCACGTCTCTGTCTTGAAGGGCTGGTTCAAAGGTGACCAGAGGGGTTTTGAAACATTGCTGAAAGTAAATTAGTGTGTACTTTATGCCAGTATTATATCTTAGAATTTTGCCCTTAGTGTATAAAACTACAACGCTCCAGTTTTTTTACGCCCAAATTTACTGATAATTTTTTTATTCAATTCAAAATGAGGTTAGTTTTTTTATGTCTGTAAATAATTGTATTAATCATTACATGTTGTATGGCAGAGGAACAATTATGTTTTGAGAGTGAATTCCAACCGAAAACAGTGACACAATGCATTTCTATGAAGTGCCTAATAATATACTGAACAGAAATATATAAACGCAACGTGCAACAATTTCAAAGATTTTTTACTGAATTACAGTTTATATAAGTAAATCCGTCAATTGAAATGAATGAATTAGGCAATAATCTAGGGATTTCACATGACTGGGAATACAGATATGCATTTGTTGGTCACTGATACCTTTTTATTTATTGATTAAAATGTAAAAAGAAAAGTAGAGGCGTGGATCAGAAAACCTGTCAGTATCTGGTGTGACCACCATTTGATTTGATTTATTAGGATCCCCGTTAGCGACACATCTCCTTCGCATAGAGTTGGTCAAGATGTTGATTGTGGAATGTTGTCCCACTCCTCTTCAATGGCTGTGTGCGAAATTGCTGGATATTGGAGGGAACTGGAACACGCTGTCGTACATGTCGATCCAGAGCATCAGGATTGTCACAGTATCGCCGTGCATTCAAATTGCCATGGATTAAATGCTATTGTGCTTCTTTGTCCGTAGCTTATGTCTGCCTATACCATAACCCCACCGAAGCCATGGGGCACTCTGTTCACAGCGATGACATCAGCAAACTGCTTGCCCACACAACGTCATACACATGGTCTGCGGTTGTGAGGCCGGTTGGACGTACTGCCAAATTCTCTAAAACAACGTAATGGTAGAGAAATGAACATTTTAAATTCTCTGGCATCAGCTCTGGTGGACATTCCTGCAGTTATGGCAATTGCACCCTGCCTCAACTTGAGACATCTGTGGCATTGTGTAATGATCATGCTGTTTAATCAGCTTCTTGATATGCCACACTTGTCAGGTGGATGAATTATCTTGGCGAGGGAGAAATGCTCCCTAACAGGGATGTAAACAAATTTGTGCACAGAACTTGAGAGAAATAAGCTTTTTGTGTGTATGGAACATTTTTGGGGATATTTTATTTATTATTTATTTATTTCAGCTCATGAAACATTGGACCCACACTTCACATGTTTTATATTTTGTTCAGTGTAGAACCATTCAAACCGAATGTGATTCAACCAAATCAGCCATAAAGAAATGATCTCAAAGACTTACTTTGAGATCCGATTTGATAGTAAGTAACTAAACTAGTGGGAACTGGCTGGTATGGGCATTGGCCATGGACTGGCTTTTAATGAATTGGCCAACCTTTAAAACAAATAATCTCTTGTCCCTGGGAGCTCGTTCACATTGGAGATGATTTTCAATGTAGAGCAGAGGGACATGAGCTCTGAGCAACACATGACTAGAATGGAGACTGCTGGAGGTGCCTGGCCTTGTGGTGCTGCTCTCTGTAGACACATTGTTTTACCATTCCCCTTGCTGTAAGTCAGTTTCCCTTCACTTCTCACTAATTACAACGGGGGAAGTTTATCTTTCCTGTCTGCAGTAGCATGCGTCATTAAAACAATATCCAGGGCAGAGCTCCTGAATTGGCTTTTGACTTGGCTAACGGACTGTCCGACATTTCACTTCAAAGCTTCAGGGTGCCATTATGTCGAGTACATAACTTTGTGTGTGTGTGTGTATATGTATGTATGTATGTATGTGTATATATATATATATATATCTCTTTATGAGCCGAAAATTAGTATTTTTTTCCAAACTATCTCCGTCTCTGCACTTTAGTGTAAAGTGTAAAGTAATTATATTGTAGGACCCTCCTGTATGCTAATGCGGTGCTAATCTGGTCCTTAGCGAGTGTCTTAATGAGGCCGACGTGCCCTCCGTGAGTGCTACATTATGGAAATAACTTGCATCGTGGGACAGCAGAAATGTAGCCTTATTTCCACTTTTAAAGCTTTCCTAACAAGGTATGTTGTCCTTTGAGGCCACAAGCAGAACATAAACAAACACACTAATGACTTGCATGGGGAGACTTCACAAGTGAGGTCCATGTTTCAGACAAGTAACAGATGGAGGTAAATGGGCCATGGTGGATAAACTATTAAGCTGCTGGACTAGAGAAGAAGCCCGATCCATGTACTTCGACTTGTTGTTCTGAATCGAATCAAGGTTGTACGTGGGCACTGTTCTATGTCCTATTCTATGCCTAGTGCAGTGGAACATGTATGGTGGTGTACTTGGCGGGAAAAATAATCAATTTGGATTCATATTTTCCACCGAATTAGCATGTCAGAGCCTGCCATGCATAATGTCTATTGAAGATAATTCTCATCTATGGTTATATTTAGGGAAATACTTTAACCAGATTAAAACTAGAAATATATGTTCTGTATGGAGCCTTATCCCAATACTTTTATCAAAGAAAATACAACTTTTATCCCAAATCTGAAATGATCATCGTTGGCTAGGCCTCTCCGTCCGCAGCGAGGCCTCTCCGTCCGCAGCGAGGCCTCTCCGTCCGCAGCGAGGCCTCTGGACTAGGGTCCAGGCCTCTCTGTCCGCAGCCTCTCTGTCCGCAGCGAGGCCTCTCTGTCCGCTGCGAGGCCTCTCTGTCCGCAGCGAGGCCTCTCTGTCCGCTGCGAGGCCTCTCTGTCCGCTGCGAGGCCTCTCTGTCCGCAGCTTTGAATCAAAGTGTTGAGTGTTATTACAGCCTGTGTCACTCTGAGTAAACAGGAGGAGGGGCTCACTCTTTCCTCTGACATCTGCGCTGTCTCCTCAAACACTGCCAGCTTTGAAACACTGGAAGCTCCCTGCGTTGCTTTAAGGAAAACACTGACGCTTGTTTCCAGACAAAATAAAGAGCTGCTTTCGATCGTTACAAGGGCCAGTTGATTTCACATGTGGTAGAGCAGTTACCAAAGTCAGCCTTTCGAAATGAGCTCAGACAGAGAGCAACAGCACCCAGCCACAGCAGTCCCCAGAGAGAAAATTGGTCATGGAAGTTAAGATGCATCAGAGGCACCGCAAAGCTTACTGCCTGATGAGAATGTATGTTTAGATATGTTTTAGTTTAAACCCTAGGAGATACGTCAACCTCCCCCTTTTGGATCGAAGAGGATGAGAGGGATGTAGGATCTGGTGGTTTGTTTGAGTTGAAGTCCGGTAATCTGCTTGCGTTGGGTTTCATCCTTTTTGTAAATGTCTTGGTTGGATTGGTTCAACATGACTTGTCAAGGCCATTCTCCAAAAAAGAACCAGTGCATGAGTTAACAGAAGAGCCGGCTAACTGATTAACAGAGAGTGTCACAACAACGTTGTACCTGCATTGCCCCTGGAGTATTCCTGTTGTGCAGAGGTCAAGGGAACCGGAGAGGAGGAGACCTAATTCCCTGTTTGGGAGGGGGTGGGGGCACCGGGAGGGAAGGCAAGGCCTAGCTGGTGCCCAGAGATGAGGCCTGCTCTGAAAGAGGCCTCTGTGTGGCAAAGCCTGTCATTACAGCTCTTTGGCTAGGCCGCGGCCGGGGACAATCCCAGCCTTTGTGCTCTTTTATTGCGCCAGGCTGTGTACTGTACTGAACGGCAGTGGGAGAGGCGTGTGAAAATTCCCTCCGCCCCAGATAGACTAGGCTACATTTAGTCAGCTGGGGTTCAGTAAGACTAGGGTACAGTCAGTCAGTCAGCTGGGGTTCAGTAAGACTAGGGTACAGTCAGTCAGTCAGCTGGGGTTCAGTAAGACTAGGGTACAGTCAGTCAGTCAGCTGGGGTTCAGTAAGACTAGGGTACAGTCAGTCAGTCAGTCAGCTGGGGTTCAGTAAGACTAGGGAACAGTCAGTCAGCTGGGGTTCAGTAAGACTAGGGATCAGTCAGTCAGCTGGGGTTCAGTAAGACTAGGGATCAGTCAGTCAGCTGGGGTTCAGTAAGACTAGGGATCAGTCAGTCAGTCAGCTGGGGTTCAGTAAGACTAGGGAACAGTCAGTCAGTCAGCTGGGGTTCAGTAAGACTAGGGAACAGTCAGTCAGTCAGCTGGGGTTCAGTAAGACTAGGGAACAGTCAGTCAGTCAGCTGGGGTTCAGTAAGACTAGGGATCAGTCAGTCAGCTAGCTGGGGTTCAGTAAGACTAGGGATCAGTCAGTCAGCTGGGGTTCAGTAAGACTAGGGTACAGTCAGTCAGTCAGCTGGGGTTCAGTAAGACTAGGGTACAGTCAGTCAGTCAGCTGGGGTTCAGTAAGACTAGGGTACAGTCAGTCAGCTGGGGTTCAGTAAGACTAGGGATCAGTCAGTCAGCTGGGGTTCAGTAAGACTAGGGAACAGTCAGTCAGTCAGCTGGGGTTCAGTAAGACTAGGGATCAGTCAGTCAGCTGGGGTTCAGTAAGACTAGGGATCAGTCAGTCAGTCAGTCAGCTGGGGTTCAGTAAGACTAGGGATCAGTCAGTCAGTCAGTCAGCTGGGGTTCAGTAAGACTAGGGAACAGTCAGTCAGTCAGTCAGCTGGGGTTCAGTAAGACTAGGGAACAGTCAGTCAGTCAGCTGGGGTTCAGTAAGACTAGGGAACAGTCAGTCAGTCAGCTGGGGTTCAGTAAGACTAGGGAACAGTCAGTCAGTCAGTCAGCTGGGGTTCAGTAAGACTAGGGATCAGTCAGTCAGCTGGGGTTCAGTAAGACTAGGGATCAGTCAGTCAGTCAGTCAGCTGGGGTTCAGTAAGACTAGGGAACAGTCAGTCAGTCAGTCAGCTGGGGTTCAGTAAGACTAGGGTTCAGTCAGTCAGTCAGTCAGTCAGCTGGGGTTCAGTAAGACTAGGGAACAGTCAGTCAGTCAGTCAGCTGGGGTTCAGTAAGACTAGGGAACAGTCAGTCAGTCAGCTGGGGTTCAGTAAGACTAGGGAACAGTCAGTCAGTCAGCTGGGGTTCAGTAAGACTAGGGTTCAGTCAGTCAGTCAGCTGGGGTTCAGTAAGACTAGGGTTCAGTCAGTCAGTCAGTCAGCTGGGGTTCAGTAAGACTAGGGTTCAGTCAGTCAGTCAGTCAGCTGGGGTTCAGTAAGACTAGGGAACAGTCAGGCAGTCAGTCAGCTGGGGTTCAGTAAGACTAGGGATCAGTCAGTCAGCTGGGGTTCAGTAAGACTAGGGAACAGTCAGTCAGTCAGTCAGCTGAGGTTCAGTAAGACTAGGGAACAGTCAGTCAGCTGGGGTTCAGTAAGACTAGGGTACAGTCAGTCAGTCAGCTAAGGGGGACACTTCTATTTCCTTAACTGCTAAACAAAATGACCCAACAATTTCCCCGGAGGCTTCGAGCTCAGACCAACATTAACCTCTCAATAAAGCATTCAGGGTTTTGTGTTGTGGTTGAGCAATGCAGATTAGGTTGGTCCGGAGTCGGATGTGTGCGCTGCATGTCGTGGTTGGAGCACAGCGACGGCCTCATTGTTTTTGAAGTCACAACAGAGGATGTGGTTTATTGTAATCAAGCACTAACAGGAATTCTGCCTCTGACATCATTAGTATACAAACCAATAGGCAAAACTGCCATTGTTATTTTCATTCGACCACCGAGGACATCCTTTGTATCCCAAATGTCTGTACACTTCATTAATATATGCTCATCGTCGATTACGTATTTGGTGTGTCAGTCAAACCTGTTGTTAAAAGACACAGAATGTTTTGTTTGATATCCTATGTCATGAACGTATATTCTAATCTAGAGATCCTCTTGTCTCTTGCATCAGGTTTTCACATCAGAAAGGGTCTTTATTTAAACATCCTTATTTTCCAGAAAGCCCGAGTTTCCATTTGTAACAGTCTGATAACCCAATCCTTTCAGGAGTGCTGCCATTAGGATCGTCTGCTGTCTGATGTGTCCTCTGTCTGATCCTCTGTCATTTTTTTTTGTTTATCTTTCTGCAGTGCTCAAGTCTGGCTGGCCGAGCATGTAGACATATGCTCTCCTATTCTCTAATTGGATCTTTGTATTCATCTGGGGATTGATTCGACTTAGCTTTCAACAAATGTCAATCCAATCTTGCAGTGGATGGATGCTTCCCTGGTAGCCTGTTTATATGTGGGCTTCTGGTAGCCTGTTTATATGTGGGCTTCTGGTAGCCTGTTTATATGTGGGCTTCTGGTAGCCTGTTTATATGTGGGCTTCTGGTAGCCTGTTTATATGTGGGCTTTCGAAATGCAGGCAGAGCTAGAAGAAAAAACAGCTCTCTGCCCCTGGGCGTCTACAGCAGCAGGAACAAAGGTGTGAAAGACGTAACGTCACAGTCCTGCCTCTGCACAGGCTCGGCAGGAGCAACGCTTCACCCAGTCATGCTTCTGTGAAGACATATCAAAACAACCTTGTCAGTTGTGGTTGTTGCGAAAGCCCATGGTTTCTAGTTAATGGTCATAAACCACAGTGTCCCTCTGTGACATCTGAAAGTCACTCACTTCTCCCTGTACCAGTACCAAGACCAGGCATTAGAATCCAGACTGGGCCTCTGGTGACTCCAATCGGAAGAGCTCTGAGTGGCAGATTGGCACATTGGCTCCCAGCCTGGGGCCCCCTCAGCTCATTGGGCGTAATCTACACATCTCTGACTGCATGCTGGGGGCCACAGCCAGGAATTTGCACAAACCCTCCATCTATTTATGACAGTTGAAAATCCCATTGAATTGTAGCGTTGTAAATATCCTACCTATTGTCTCCTGGCATGTTTATGGTGTAATGGAATTTAGGGGATGTAGTCTCTCCCTGGGCTGACCACTGTCTCCAGACAGACACTGACAGACACAGATAGGTGCAGACAGACAGGCACACCGACACACACACACACCGGCAGGCAGACAGACACACACACCGGCAGACAGGATGTAGTCTCTCCCTGGGATGACCACTGTCTCCAGACAGACACTGACAGACACAGATAGGTGCGGACAGACAGGCACACCGACACACACACACACCGGCAGGCAGACAGACACACACACCGGCAGACAGACAGACGCACACCGACAGGCAGGCAGACAGACACACACACCGGCAGGCAGACAGACACACACACCGGCAGACAGACAGACGCACACCGACAGGCAGGCAGGCAGACAGACACACACACCGGCAGACAGACAGACACACACACCGGCAGACAGACAGACACACACACCGGCAGACAGACAGACAGAAACCTTTCCCCAGGCGTCAGGCCCTCCAGGGGGGTGTGACAGGGAAGACTGTTTGACTTGTATATTGGATCTGAGTGAATGTCAGATTTGGGACTTTTCATTTACATTTGTCATGCAACATAATGGTTGTGTTGACATGTGAATGAAGAAGTTTGATATAATACATGATGACCTAAACGTCCAACACATTTGGCTTTTACCAATTCCACTCCAAGTGTGTTTTTTTCCAACTCATCAGACTATTCAATAAGCATTCCAGCAAGCATGAAAATGATTTTCTTCTCACCTTCAATTAAAAGACAAATTACATTGACATTTGAGCGGTTTTCATGCCCTTGTGTTGGTAACAGAATATTACAGCTTTCTCCCTCACACATATACATTTTTCTGTCACCTGTGAGAAATTATTGACAAAAAAAATGATACTTGAAGGGAATTTACATTTTAAAAGACAATTCCATAGTCATCTCCAGCACCACCCCAACATCAACATATGTGAAAATGACACGTTTCTATGTTTTGTAGTAAAGATTGAGGAAGATAACTGATTCCAATGACATCCTCAACCAATTAGGAGGCAATTAGTAAGCAATGCCTACTCATAATTGGTTAAAATCACACAATGCAGACCGATGTAATTGGAAACCCTCATCTTTCTCTGTTTTACTACAAAACATAGAAACGCTGCGTTGTCACATATGTTGGGGTATTTTGGGTATTTTATTAGGATCCCCATTAGCTGTTGCAAAAGCAGCACGATGCTGGAGATGATGAATATGAAATAGTGTATTTTTGACATTTCCCTTTAAGAGCATATCCCTCCCAGCTCTGCAAATACACAGGGATGTCTGACATTTTGTGCCAAAAACAGACAGCACCATACACCTTCAAGCTGGCTTTTTAAGAGCTCTGTGTCCATGGCAACGGTTAACCCAGGAGTTGTATTTTTTTATTCATAATTAAGAATGTTTGGGGAGCTGAGGGTGAGATGCCAGAAACCCAACAGCTCTGCCTCCTGTTTCTGTCAAGATTTCCATCAACAATTCACAAGGCAAAGGCAAGAGCATTCAAAATGGCCTCATTTAACTGTCAAGCCACATAACCCTGCAAAACGTGTATGCCTTGCACATTTATTTAGGGGGTTCATATTGATTTCCAGGGAAATCTGTACGTTTCCCAATTAGTCCCGTTCACCGAAAGTATACAGTGAGTATTTAGTAGGGTACATACATCGTTTTTTATTTAACTAGGCAAGTTAGTTGAAAACAAATTCTTATTTTCAATGACGGCCTACCCTGGCCAAACCTGTGAGCCATCCTATGAGACTCCCAATCACTGCCGGATGTGATACAGCCTGGATTTCAAACCAGGGACTGTAGTGACATCTACTGCATCTCACTGCTTTGGCACTGAGATGCAGTGCCTTAGACCGCTGCACCACTCGGGATTCATTACGTACATAGGGGATTGTTTCAACAAGTAAACATGATCAATACGTCAATTTAATTGCAGTTTAATTGTTTGTCAGGATTTGACATTCCCGTTCTCTCTCTAGGTATCTATCGAGTGTTCCCTGACGATGTTTTTTATTCTTCGTGTTTTTTTCTCTTTCTTCGTGTAAATCAACATTGTATCTCTCACATGGTGTTTTTTTTATTTAGGTCCAGTGTTTAATGGTTTGGATCGTTAGGGTGATGCGTCACAAGTAGGAGCAGTCTTGTATTATCGCCCTGTGCTTTTATCACTAATAGCACTTCTCCTTTCCATAGCACTTGCTCCATAAAGTTTGACAAGTGTTGCAAATCAGACCTTTTTTTTAGTGCACAATAACAAATAATTCATGAAAAGTGCATTTTTATGTCAACCTTTCCTCACCTGCTGAGATTAGACCTATCAGAAAATAACACTACCTGCTGCTTGAATATCATCGGATAGGTGGACATTATAACATGAAATCATAATGATTCATTTACAAATCATAGATCAACCTCTATGGCAGCACTTCAAACTATCATCTTCCATACCTTGTACCCTGTGAGGGTTGTCTCTCTTCCATACCTTGTACCCAAAAAGGGTTGTCTCTCTTCCATACCTTTACCCAAAACGAGTTGTTTCTCTTCCATACCTTGTACCCCAAAAGGGTTGTCTCTCTTCCATACCTTGTACCCAAAAAGGGTTGTCTCTCTTCCATACCTTTACCCAAAACGAGTTGTTTCTCTTCCATACCTTTACCCAAAACGGGTTGTCTCTCTTCCATACCTTTACCCAAAACGAGTTGTCTCTCTTCCATACCTTTACCCAAAACGGGTTGTTTCTCTTCCATACCTTGTACCCTGTGAGGGTTGTTTCTCTTCCATACCTTGTACCCTGTGAGGGTTGTTTCTCTTCCATACCTTGTACCCTGTGAGAGGGTACCCAAAACGGGTTGTTTCTCTTCCATACCTTGTACCCTGTGAGAGGGTACCCAAAACGGGTTGTTTCTCTTCCATACCTTGTACCCTGTGAGAGGGTACCCAAAACGGGTTGTTTCTCTTCCATACCTTGTACCCTGTGAGAGGGTACCCAAAACTGGTTGTTTCTCTTCCATACCTTGTACCCTGTGAGAGGGTACCCCAAACGGGTTGTTTCTCTTCCATACCTTGTACCCAGAGGTTATTTCTTCACCAATACATAATTGAATTGTCCTTCTCTAACCAGCATTTGTACAGGAAGCCCATGCAAACAGAGAGATGCAGTGCAGTGGTGTATCTCCTGATCCTCTTGTCCTAGCTTCCTCAATGTTTCATGTGCTCTTGCAGTATACCCATTAGTGTTAGCCCAGATCTGTCAAATCCTACTCAGGCCTTGGTGCTGAAACACTGGGCTGGGTTTAAACCGTGCCTCCCTCCCCATCACCACCAATGACATGTACACTGACACCACCAAACACAGCCAACCCCTCTGTGACTGAGACGGGCGGGCAGGCAGGCAGACAGACACATTGATGTTTAGGATCCCCTCTTGCTATATGTCAGTGGAGAAGATCACATCCCTCACCCTTTAGGTCTGTCCTCTGGTTCACCTCCCCATCACAGGAAGTTTGTTGTTGGCTATTTTAAAGAGTTCAACCAGCTCTATGTATCATCCTGAGGTCTCTGGAAACCAACAAATCAAATAGTAAGGGGTGAAGATTGAATGGGCAATTCTAAAGCCAATATGCTTTGGCATTTTGTCATCTTTTGGGATTTTTGTAGATGCTCCTTTCCGGTTCATTCCCAGAATTAATTTGCCACAATATAATATTTGACTTGTGTCACATATTTATAATGTGCAAATATGGTTGCACAAAATCTGTTACCTTGTCAAACCTCAATTCAAGTGTGGGTGGATGGGTGGGTCTGTGTGTGTGTGTGCCCTACATTTTCATGTTCGCACATACCAAGTGGGCTTTGGCGAGAGACGACATTTCCCCTTCTCTTAATTATGGATGATAATGTTGGGTCTAATTAATATCTGTTTCATTAATGTGCTCTGACACATTCCATCCCCCATTGTGTCTTCAGCCCCACAGTTCCGGCTACGTGTGTGTGTGTGTGTGTGTGTGTGTGTGTGTGTGTGTGTGTGTGTGTGTGTGCAACCCAACACTGGGATAACTCTCACAGCAAACTCTTGGTTTGATTAAATTCCTTGGTATCTTATTATTTGTTATTTCTTCACAATATATTTCCTATTTTATAGTTGCAACATGTAAAGTGTTGGTTCCATGTTTCATGAGCTGAAATAAAAAGGTCCCAGAAATGTTCCATACGCACAAAAAGCTTATTTCTCTCAAATTTTGTGTGCGAAGTTTACATTCCTGTTAGTGAGCATTTTTCCTTTGCTAAGACAATCCATCCACTTGACAGGTGTGGAATATCAAGAAGCTGATTAAACAGCATGATCATTACACAGATGCACCTTGTGCTGGGGATAATGTTGTCTTAGAGAATTTGGCAGTACTTCCAACCAGCCTTCCAACCGTGGTGGGTGAGCGGTTTGTTGTTGTCAATGTTGTGAACAGAGTGCCCCATGGTGGCGGTAGGATTATGGTATGGCAGGCATAAGCTACGGACAACGAAGACAATTGCATTTTATCGATGGCAATTTGAATGTACCGATACCATGACGAGATCCCGAGGCCCATTGTCGTGCCATTCATCCGCCGGCCTCACTCCATGTTTCAGATGATAATGCACAGCCCCATGTCTCAAAGGATCTGTACACAATTCCTGGAAGATTAAAACGTCCCAGTTTTTCCATGGCCTGCATACTCACCAGATTTGTCACCAATAGAGCATGTTTAGGATGCTCTGGATTGACATGTACGATAGCAAATTGACTGATATGAACTTCAACTCAGTAAAATGTTTCAGATTGTTGCATGTTGCGTTTTTATATTTTTTGTTCAGTGTACATGCAGTGATGGAAATGACTTACTGGACGGTAGGTGTACTTACTTTCAATGGACAGAAGTGCACAAATATTTGACGGGAGTGTTGTTGTTTTTTATAGAGAGCGGAGGGAGTGTTGTTGGCCGTGATGTTGGTTGACTCATGGTGAATCTTTCTTCTCTTCCAGAGTGTGGTGGAGAAAGTGTTTGTGGAGTTCAGCCACCAGGAGTTGCTTCAGTTCTACAACCAGGTCAGTGCTGCACATTGGTTCTGCTTTCCACATCACTGACTCCTTAACACCCGCAGGCATGTTTCCTTTCACCTAATTGTCAAACATTCTCCTTGCAGCTGGAGACGGTTCAAGCCCAATTGGACTCCCTCACCTGATGCGGGTTCCATTCTATTTCTATATGATGACAGCTATGGAAGAAGCAGTGTTGTCATTAAAATTCCCCATGCACACTGACAGGACACCTATCATAACAATGTGATGGTATAATAAGGGAGATCTCACATTTCCCTGTTTGTTGAGAGCAAAGGATGTGCGTGTGTGTGTATAGAACTGTAATCCAACTACATTTCATCCTTCAATGAAACTATTTTTCTACCTGTGTTTTCCGATGTGCAACATGAATGTTGCTGGTGAAATTCAGGCAATGTTATTTTTTAGGAATGTTTCTATATGAATGCTGATGAAATGTTACTAATGTACAAACACTGAACATGATATCATGTATATGTAATCTAAAGCACTAGAGGAATATAAAACATGTTGTAATCTGAAAAGTGGCATTGTTATTTCTTCTCTTACCCCACCTGTAGTTTCATCAGATAGAAGTGCAAAGGCACAGTTCAAATCCTCATCTCCACACTTAGCGGGCCAGACATTCCTAAACGAAGCACATTATTTTCAATTAGCGTTACAAAATGGAGCCATTTAAAATGAAGCGTATTGTCCAACGGTGAAGGTTTCACCAAAACAGATAGCTACAGGTTTTCCTCTCCCAGGGTCTCACGTTATCCCGTCCTCCTCACGTAATACCTGTCAAGTCCACATCGCTCTGAACAAAAGAAGAAACCGTTTCCCCGCCTCCTCCTCCTCTAGAGAAAGACAGTAAAACACTTTACGACCTTGTATCACATTTATGAAGATTTTTATTGAACAAAGTTTTCATTTCAATTTGCTGTTTCCTTCTTAACAATTATGTCGCCTTTGGTTGTTTTTGTATCAAACTTAGCAGGCAGCGTCTGTGTTAATGGGATAATAAGCATGTAGAATGGGCTCTAAAGCCGTTGTAAAACGGATGAGTTAGTCACTCGCTTAAGAGTAGGTTCTGGCAGCTGCTCCATGCTTCTCTGCCGCAGGCAGGACAATTTGGAGAATAGCTGAGGAAAAAATGAAACCTTTGCTCTACTTTCATCCTCTTTGGAGTGAAGATACCAGGCAGTGAGCACTCTGAACCTGATGTTGAAATGCAAAAAAAAAAATCCAGTCACCTCTCTCTCTAGAAAACCTCTCAAGACCTCTGTAACGACTGTTATTTTACCCAATTTACAGTTTTGCCACCATGTGGAAAAAAATCACCAAAGTCACTGCCTGAGGGAGCTGTGTGTCCTACAGCATGGGGAACAGATGGCTGCTTGCATCCTGCCGTGGAAAAAAAGTATCCGTTCTGAGTCTCCAACTGAGAGAACAGAACCGAGTCCTACTTGTGCGTGTGTGTGTCGAGGCCTGCTGGACAGTAAACACGAAGCAGTCAGGTTTTTATGGACAATTATCAAGGGTGGCCTGAACCAGCCAGCTCAAATAAGTGGATAATGCACTAATCCTGGATAAGACTGGTCGACCACTGCGCAAAGAGCGCTGGCCCTCAAATAATGGGCTGAGATGACAGCAGCTCTGGTACAAATGTGCCAAGAAGCAGACAGACAATTTAACCCAGTCACAAACTGACAAAAAATAAACGGTCTGCTCACAGTATTTAGTTGAGAGACTTGCGCGTAACCATAAAGATGGACAATAACATTGAAAACAGAGGAGGGGATACTCTGCAGTGTGCAAGGCCATCTAAGGAACTCCAGAAGTCTTTGCTCTCCAGGCTAAAACTTCACAGAGAAGAACCAGCGCTTCCGCACATCAACACAACTAAATTAAAGTCTCACCTTGCTTTTAGTGGCAGATAATCGGCAACAGTTTTGTCCACTTCTAACATGGATCTCCGTGTGGAGTTACGCAGCTCATATTAGGCCTAGCCTGTGTAGTTTTAAAGCTCATGTTAGGCCTATGTGGGGTTACAGAGCTCATATTAGGCCTAGCCTGTGTGTGGCAGGGCCTGTAACAGTGAGTTAGTGGGTGCTGAGGGACAATGTCTCTCATAGACAATATATCAAGTGTTCTATATCTATGTTGTGATTAATTATGTGATGTAACGGTACGGTGGGCTAGGGTGGGGTGGGGGGTTCTGGATCCACAGCCACCTGAGACCGTGTTCATTACCAGACCTGAGGATACACAGCCCCACAACCCCACCAGCCCCCAACTTACTGTAATGTAGGGCCCACAGGGTCCTCTCAGCCTGAGCCTGAGCCTCACCAACGATGCAGCCTCGTATCAAAATCTGACGCTCCCTTATCACATAGGTTCATGTCTGAAATCAGCAGAATGGGCCAAATCATCCGAAGTGTCTGGAAAACAAGTGTCATTGTTGCGGCTCCACTGCTGCTCTCCTTGATGCCACCGACTGAGGTCTGAGTGGAGGCCTTAGAGAATGGTAGAGGCCTCTTGTGGCCAAAAGGCAGTATTAGTATGGGCAGCGCCCTTGAGGGCTTCCACCATTTTAAGGTAGTCAACTGGGTGTGACTTCCAACTTCATTGGCTGGATCCCTCCTGGTGACCCTGTCGGAGTCATGTCCAACAGTGTCATCAGGAGGGATCAGCCAATTGTGAAGATGAAAATGGATGGAGATAGCTTCAGTTGCGCTGCCCATGCTGTCACAGATGCTATAATTGCACAGATAAATAGATGAGTCCTCTATCTATCTCTATGGTGGAGGCCGGTGTCTGCTGAGGATGTCTCCAGCCTTCTTGGCAGCACAGCGCCATGACAACACTAGCTTCTTCTTTCTTTCTTCAGGCGTCGTCTTTTCTCTTCCACTCTGTGTTAGATCACCGCTTTATGTTGTTTGCTCTCTTGCTTTCTCTCTCTCTTCCTCTCTCTCCCTCTGTTTACTGCAGATGTCCTTGTTTTTGTGTTGCTTGAAGCGTGGCGGCGCCCTCACTGAGGTGGCCGTTTTGTTGCAGTACATTGGGTAAATACTTGGAGACAGATGGGAGGTGGTGGTGGTGGTGGTGGTACACATGGCAGGTTCAGGGAGAGAGGAGGCCTCTCCGCCCTCTGCTAACAGACTGAGGGGTGGCCGTCAGCCCAAACATACTGCTCAGCCCGCAGGCACTCCATCAAACAACCCTAGCTTTATTTTGATCTCCTTATTTATTTTGATATTCATTTGTGCCTGTGGTCATGCTGTTTGCAATATATCCATTGCTAACAAATCGAAGAGATAACACTACATGGCCAAAAGTATATATGGACACCTGGTCGTTGAACATCTCATTCCGAAAGGTTGCTAGATCGAATCCCCGAGCTGACAAGGTAAAAATCTGTCGTTCTGCCCCTGAACAAGGCAGTTAACCCACTGCAGGCCGTCATTGAAAATACGAATTTGTTCTTAACTGACTTGCCTAGTTAAATAAAGGTTAAAAAAAAACAAAAAATACACACAAAAAAACTAAATCATGGGCATTAAAATGGAGTTGGTCCCCTCTTTGCTGCTATACAGCCTCCACTCTTCTGGGAAGGCGTTCCACTAGATGTTGTAACATTGCTGCGGGGACTTGCTTCCATTCATTGAATGCATTCAGTTGTACAACAACTGACTAGGTATCCCACTTTCCCTTTCCATTCAGCCACAAGAGCATTAGTGACTTTGATCACTGATGTTGGGCGATTAGGCCTGAATTGCAGTAGGCGTTCCAATTCACCCCAAAGGTATTCAATGGGGTTGACGTCAGGGCCCTGTGCAGGCCAGACGAGTTCTTCCATACCGATGTTGACAAACCATCTCTGCATGGACCTCGCTTTGTGCACGTAGCATTGTGATGCTGAAACAGGAAAGGGCCTTCCCCCAAACTGTTGCCACAAAGTTGGAAGCACAGAATCGTCTAGAATATAAGTGTATCATATAACGTTAAGATTTCCCTTCACTGGAACAAAGGGGCCTAGTCCGAACCATGAAAAACAGCCCCTGACCATTATTCCTCCTCCACCAAACTTTACAGTGTGCACTATGCATTGGGGCAGGTAGCGTTCTACTGGCATCCTCCAAAACCTGATTCATCCATCAGGCTACCAGATGGTGGAGCGTGATTCATCAGGGCCGCGTTTGATTCATCTAGAGGCCGCGTTTCCACTGAGTCCAATGGCGGCGAGCTTTACACCACTCCAGCTGAAGCTTGGCATTGCGCATGGTGATCTTAGGCTAGTGTGTGGCTGCTTGGCCATGGAAACCTATTTCATGAAGCTCCCGACAAACAGTTATGTTTGGAACTCGGTAGTGAGTGTTGCAGCCGAGAACCAGTGGCGATTTTAGCATGTAAATCTTGGTGGGGCAATCTCGCCCCCAAACATTTATTTATGCATGCCAGCAAAGCCACTACACAACACTAAACAATACATTAATTGTTAACAGTATAACATTAATTGTTAACAATATAACAGTGACAAACTGTGCCTACAGACTTTTAAGGCCTACATAAAGCTGTCCCAACCACAGAGCTTTCTTTTCAGCATGGAGTGAATCCTTACCACCGCTACACCTGGCTATCAGCGAAGCCTTGTCTGGCAGCGAAACAATTCATTCAGCCTCATTTACTGTCTTTTTTTAAAACAGCTGATATGGCTGACTTGCTTAAACAAATGTGATTTCTATTGACAATTCATATGTACAAACTATGGCATAAGGGGACAACGACAAGCGGATAAGTGGCCATCCGTAATTTCAATTAAGACTTTAATGAGCTAACTATTTACTCAGCACCTTTGAAATGTACAGCGACAGAATTCAGAACATTGGCCATTCTTACAGTATTCTCCCTGTATACCAAGTCAGAACTATAGGATAAATAAAGAGGGAATATAAGCACACAATGAAAGCTCTTACAATATTTGATGATTACATTTCTCTAAAGCAGGTTCTAGGCTACATGTGCACCACCAAGTCAGAACAGTAGGCTAAGTTATGACAGTGAAAGGAACCAAATGATTAGGGTGAGGCACATGGGCTACTAACAGCTTACTACACAACATACACTTATTATTACTTTCTTAGCTACAGTATACATATCTCCTTGGCATGTTACATCATTTATGCAGCAGTATACATTACCATTTTGGACTCACCTTGTGCTGTGCTGACTTGAACAGGTCCTTCTTGTGGGAACATTTTGTAATCAATGTCTGTCATTCTCTGGCCCTAGACAAAAAGAGCTGTGTGTGTGTGTGTGTGTGTCATTCTCTGGATTGGACCACGCAGCCGTTATACCACTCAGGAAGGAGACGCGTTTGGTCTCCTAGAGATGATAGTACTTTGCGAAATGTGAAAATCAATCCCAGAACAACAGCAAAAGACCTTGTGAAGATGCTGGAGGATACGGGTACTAAAGTATCGATATCCACGGCAAAACGAGTCCTATGTCGACATAACCTGAAAGGCCACTCAGCAAGGAAGAAGCCACTGCTCCAAAACCTCCATAAAAAAGCCAGACTACGGTTTGCAACTGCACATAGGGACAAAGATCGTACTTTTTGGAGAAATGTATTCTGGTCTGATGAAACAAAAATAGAACTGTTCAATGGACAATGACCCAAAGCATTCTTCCAAAGTTGGCAAAATGGCTTAAGGACAACAAGGTCAAGGTATTGGAGTGGCCATCACAAAGCCCTGACCTCAATCATATAGAACATTTGTGGGCAGAACTGAAAAAGCGTGTGCGAACAAGGAGGCCTACAAACCTGACTCAGTTACACCAGCTCTGTCAGGAGGAATGGGCCAAAATTCACCCAACTTATTGTGGGAAGCTTGTGGAAGGCTACCAGAAACGTTTGACCCAAGTTAAACAATTTAAAGGCAATGTTACCAAATACTAATTGAGTGTTTGTAAACTTCTGACCCGCTGGGAATGTGATGAAAGAATAAAAGCTGAAATAAATCCCTCTCTACTATTACTCTGACATTCTTAAAATAAAGTGGTGATCCTAACTGACCTAAGACAGGGAATTTTTACTAGGATTAAGTGTCTGTAATTGTGAAAAACTTAGTTTAAATGTATTTGGCTAAGGTGTATGTACATTTCTGACTTCAACTGTATATTTTTTTACATTGTTTACAAATGGTTATGTGACATGTATTAATGCCAAAATAACATGCAAAACAGCCCAAGAAAGTATAATATGCAATATATTAATAAATAAATCAATTGTAGCTAAAGAAGTGGGGATCTGAATGACGGGTCGCCACTGCTGAGTCCAGATGATTTTTAGGCGCTTCAGCACATAGTGGCCCCATTCTGTGAGCTTGTGTGGCCTACCACTTCGCGGCTGAGCCGTTGTTGCTCCTCGACGTTTCCACTTCACAATAACAGCACTTACAGTGTACTGGGGCGGGGCAGAAATTTTACAAACGGACTTATTGGAAAGGTGGCGTCCTATTACGTTGCCACGTTGAAAGTCACTGAGCTCTTCAGTACAGGCCAGTCTACTCCCATGTTTGTCTATGGATATTGCATGGACATGTGCTCGATTCTATACACCTGTCAGCCGGGGATGTTACTAAAATAGCTGAATCCACTCATTTGAAGGGTTAGCGTGTCTTTTGGCCATGTAGTGTAGCTTATAAATGGGCCTTAATACCAGTGTCCATATGCCGCAAAACAAGACTATCGATATTACTGGGAAATTGTGTTTTTCTAGATAGCACTTGTGAGTTATGAGCGAAGCTGACATTTCCGCGGTAATAGAGGAGCGAGATTGGAAAACATGAGTGATAACCATGATTCTCCTGTGTTATGTGTAGCAGTAGCTGTCTTTGTCTGGGGACTTATTGTAGAGTTCAGTTTTTCAGTACTGAGAGGGCCATCCCAACAAAACCTGCTCATTTCACCATAGCCACAGTCCTCAAATTAGGACAGTCACATAAATTCTTAAACCTCTGAGAAAACCCATTTCATCCTTGAGATCTTCTAATCCCTACCACTTCCTCCTCAACCCCCATATTTTCTCTCTCTCTCTCTCTCTCTCTCTCTCTCTCTCTCTCACTCACTCACTCACTCACTCACACACACACACACACACACACACACACACACATACACACACTCACACACAGCAGAGTATAAGCAAGTCTACCCCTACAGCACCCATATTATTACACATCACCTAATCCTGTTTCACAAATCCAAGTACCTAAGGTTCCAGAGAGAAAATCCTATTGCCTCTGTACATTTTTCCATCTGTTTACCACAGAACAGTCCTCCACTCCAGACACTAACTTTATGCAGCTTCCTAATGCTCTCAGAAATCTACCCCTTCCATGTTGTCCAACTTTACACCTTATTTGTCCTGCATTTCAGTGCCTGCCTTGCTTACCCACATAGGCTTTGTTTGAGTCTGTGTGTTTTCTGTAACTAACTTGCCTGTTATTTTTTATTTCTCTGTTCATTTATTTATGCAGGTAGTTAAGTATTTATGCGTCTTTATTCCGACCTGTGTAATATGAGTCCGTCTCCTAATTTGGAAATGGACAGATTTTTCAATAGCCAGATATTGCCGTCTTCAGCCTAAGTGGAAGAACAGCTGTGAAAGGACTGCTGTGCCAACACGATTGATTAAGTAGAGTGTGTGTGTGTGGGTGGGCATGTGACCATGTAATTGTGTCTGCGTGCGCCAGTCATTATGTGTGTGTGTGTGTGTGTGTGTGTGTGTGTGTTTGCTTGAACAAGTGTCTGTACATGCGTCCTTTTTTGTGTATGTGGAAGGGAGGACCATTGTGGGATGAGGAGCAGTGTCAATTGCTTCTATGTAGGGAGGGAAGTGTGCGTGTGAATGTGTGTGCTAATGAGATTGACGACAGACTACCTCCCTCAGCCCAGCCCTCCCCCTCACTAGCCCACACTCTCATCCATTT
Source organism: Oncorhynchus mykiss (assembly GCF_013265735.2). Lineage (NCBI taxonomy): Eukaryota > Metazoa > Chordata > Actinopteri > Salmoniformes > Salmonidae > Oncorhynchus > Oncorhynchus mykiss. The sequence goes on from NC_048570.1 coordinate 11,612,150, forward strand.
TAACCTCATTTTCTAAGACTTCTCTGAAACAGGCAATTACAACTGTATTCATCTCATTACACTTGTGTAGACTTGAATGTTAGACCATGCAAAAATATAGTGTTTAAGTCTTAAAATTTGTCCTAGAACTTGAGGACTGTTTTTGGCATAGTCTATAATAGGCATGGTGTTTAAGTGCTATGGTCATGGTCTTGAAGTGTTGCGGTCTTGAATTGTTATGGTCTTGAAGTGTTATGGTCTTGAAGTGTCGTGGTCTTGAAGTGTTGCGGTCTTGAAGTGTTACGGTCTTGAAGTGTTACGGTCTTGAATTGTTATGGTCTTGAAGTGTTACGGTCTTGAATTGTTATGGTCTTGAAGTGTTACGGTCTTGAAGTGTCGTGGTCTTGAAGTGTTACGGTCTTGAATTGTTATGGTCTTGAAGTGTTACGGTCTTGAATTGTTATGGTCTTGAAGTGTTACGGTCTTGAATTGTTATGGTCTTGAAGTGTTACGGTCTTGAATTGTTATGGTCTTGAAGTGTTACGGTCTTGAAGTGTTGCGGTCTTGAAGTGTTACGGTCTTGAAGTGTTACGGTCATGGTCTTGTATCAGTATTTCACAGAGGTTATAGCTGTTCCACATTTTCAGTTTTGAGAGTTAAGCAGAAGAACATGAACATTTCATGCTTAGCCTATAGTACTAATAATAGACTGTGAATTATGATAAGTACTTGCTTCTAAAGTAAGCTATATTGTCTGATTAATATTTTTGTGCACCTTGTTGACTTAGTGGATGAAAGAGCTTTGTTGCGGTCGAGCTTCAGTAACTTAGTTATAGCTTAGCTTGCTCTCTGTGCTGCGGTGGCGATCATGATTAAATATTTGCTGTGCACCACTAAAAGGATAATCCATTTACCGCAGAAAAGTTCATGGTTCTTTCTATGGTGCTACTGTGCTATGATCCCCTCATAGACATGTCACAATATGAGCACCCCATACACATGTCACAATATGATCCCCTCATAGACATGTCACAATAAGAGCACCTTATAGACATGTCACAATATGATCCCCTCATAGACATGTCACAATATGATCCCCTCATAGACATGTCCCAATATGATCCCCTCATAGACATGTCACAATAAGAGCACCTTATAGACATGTCACAATATGATCCCCTCATAGACATGTCACAATATGAGCACCCCATACACATGTCACAATATGATCCCCTCATAGACATGTCACAATAAGAGCACCTTATAGACATGTCACAATATGATCCCCTCATAGACATGTCACAATATGAGCACCTCATAGACATGTCACAATATGAGCACCTCATAGACATGTCACAATATGAGCACCTCATAGACATGTCACAATATGATCACCTCTTAGACATGTCACAATATTTGGAGTGTGTGTGCGAGACTAGAGCCACACTTATCTGCTAAATGAGTAGGTCTGGCAGTACATACAGTCTGACAATTCATACAGTTTAACAATTCATACAGTTTAACAATTCATAAAGTCTGACAATTCATAGTTTGACAATTCATACATGCTTCTACACCTGCATTGCTTGCTGTTTGGGGTTTTAGGCTGGGTTTCTGTACAGCACTGTGACATCAGCTTATGTAAGAAGGGCTTTATAAATACATTTGATTGATTGATGATACAGTCTGCAGTGCTTATAGTCTGCAGTTCTTACAGTCTGCAGTGCTTACAGTCTGCAGTGCTTACAGTCTGCAGTTCTTAGTCTGTAGTGCTTACAGTCTGTAGTTCTTAGTCTGCAGTGCTTACAGTCTGCAGTGCTTACAGTCTGCAGTGCTTACAGTCTGCAGTTCGTACAGTCTGCAGTGCTTAAAGTCTGCAGTTCTTACAGTCTGCAGTTCTTACAGTCTGCAGTTCTTACAGTCTGCAGTGCTTAGTCTGCAGTGCTTACAGTCTGCAGTTCTTACAGTCTGCAGTTCTTACAGTCTGCAGTGCCTACAATCTTCAGTTCTTACAGTCTGCAGTGATTACAGTTCGCAGTCTGCAGTTTGTACAGTCTGCAGTGTTTACAGTCTGCAGTGTTTACAGTCTGCAGTGTTTACAGTCTGCAGTGTTTACTTTTACATAATTCCATAATGTGCTTGACTGAGGCACGGCAGCTGTGTGAGGTGTGGGAGTAACTTAACGTGCATGGTGGAGAATCCTTTCAGCACGCATGATTACATCTTCTTCAGCCAATATGAATTACCAGTGATACATTCTGTAGCATGCACAAGTAGACTAGACAGCCCTAGTCTACATGGTACAGATGGGTCATTTTGATGTAGAATTGTCTAATTGAAATAGAGAGAGAGAGAACCATATTGAGACATATAATGGCAGTGCTGTAAAGTACTTAAGTAAAATTACTTTAACGTACTACTTAAGTAGATTTTTGGGGTATCTGTACTTTACATTATTGACAACTTTTACTTTTACTTCACTACACTCCTATAGTAAATTATGTACTTTTTACTCCATACATTTTCCCTGACACCCAAAGTACTCTTTATATTTTGAATGTTTACCAGGACAGAAAATGGTCAAATTCACACTTATCAAGAGAACATCCCTGGTCATCCCGACTGCGTCTGATCTGGCAGACTCAGTAAGCACATGCTTCATATGTGAATGATGTCTGAGAGTTGGAGCATTGCCCCTGGCTATCTGTAAATAAATGAAAACTAGAACATGTGGCCGTCTGCTTTGCCTAATATAAGGAATTTGAAATTATTTATACCTGTACTTTTACTTTTGATACTTAAGTACATTTTAGCAATTCCATTTACTTTTGATACTTAAGTATATTTAAAACCAAATACTTTTAGACTTTTACTCAAGTAGTTTTTGTACTGGGTGTCATTTTCTATTAACATATCTTTACTTTTACTCCAGTATGATAATTGGGTACTTTTTCCACCACTGCAAAAAGTGACAAAGATGATAGTAGTACATTATTTTCTATCACAGAAGTATTCAATCACACAATTGTTTTATTTTATATTTAACTTGGCAAGACAGTTAAGAAAAATTCTTATTTACAATGATGATGAACGGGGGCAGAACAACAGAATTTCACCTTGTCAGCTCTGGGATTCGATCGAGCAACCTTTCAGTTAATGGCCCAACACTCTAACCACTAGGCTACCTGCCACCCCCATCATCAGCACAGTAAACAATCTGAACACAGTAAACCTGAACACAGTAAACCTGGAGAGGAATGTGTTTTCATCTGACATGTTTATTAAAAAAAATGAAATTATTTATGAAAAAAAAGTTGTTTATATATGCAACATCTATATGTTATAAATAATTGTTGATTTTTGCTCACTTGATATTTCAGTGTGAGATAGGAACTTATCATGTTATTATATTGCACGATTCCATATCATTATTTTCAACAATAGACTCCGTATAAATCAATTGAATTGCGGTAATAAATAATTCTCCCTGTATCGATCAATGATCTGTCACTTTAATGGGTTGTAAAGCAAACAATTATCAACCCTTAACAGTAGTCTCAAAAATAGATGATACCGGTATTAATTGACTGATTATGATCAAGTTTAACACCAGTAATTCACTGTACTGACATGTTCATTGTATCGACGTGCATTATAAAAATAAGAAAGCAGAGACACTTCAGAAATACCGTTGATATTCTCGGACTGCTTAGAGAAGTCGATTCCATGGATGAAGACATCAATCAATCAAATGTATTGATAAAGCCCTTTGACCATGTTTTTCCCAATGCACGTCAACATGGAAACAACCAGGAGTCACGTTGTTCATGCTTCATTCATTCATACTGTTTAAGTGAAGTTTTCATGTATTTAGTTGTTTTCAGGGGAAAAAGCTTCAGTTCTTCAGCATCTGCACGGGGAAGGAAAGGCAGATTGACCGCAGGGGGCGTTGATCCAGGCTGGGCTGCAGGGCTGCCTCCAAGGCAGTAAGCCTCACCAGATAGCCCCATTAAAAAGCACCCCTCTGTCGAGCCCATCTAGTTAATGCGGAGGAAAGACATAACATTGTCTGGGCGTAGTAGGAGATTTACTGCCAGCCTGCCTGCCTGCCTGACCTCGTCATGTATCTGTAGATGTTTGTGGATAGCACCTGATCTCCAGAGGCAGTCAGAGACGGCCCATTACGAGATGATCTTTCCACTGCTGCGCCATTTTTCAGGTACACTGCGTCACTTCCTTAAGCCATTTTGCCAACTTTGGAAGAATACTTTGGGTCATTGTCCATTTAAACAGTTCTATTTTTGTTTCATCAGACCAGAATACATTTCTCCAAAAAGTACGATCTTTGTCCCCACCGTAGTCTGGCTTTTTTTATAGTGGTTTTGGAGCAGTGGCTTCTTCCTTGCTGAGCGGCCTTTCAGGTTATGTCAATAAAGGACTTGTTTTGCTGTAGCAACAAGGTCCTTTGCTGTTGTTCTGGGATTGATTTGCACTTTTCACACAAAAGTACTATCATCTCTAGGAGACCGAACGCGTCTCCTTCCTGAGCAGTATGACGGCTGCGTGGTCCCATGTCTATACTTGCGTACTATTGTTTTTACAGACGAACGTGGTACCTTCAGGCATTTCAAAATTGCTCCCAAGGATGAACCAGACTATTTTTTTTCTGAGGTCTTGGCTGATTTCTTTTGATTTTCCCACAATGTCAAGCAAAGAGGCACTGATTTTGAAGGTAGGCCTTGAAATACATCCAAAGGTACACCTCCAATTGACTCAAATGATGTAAATTAGCCAATCAGAAGCTTCTAAAGCCATGACATAATTTTCTGGAATTTCCTAAGCTGTTTATAGGCACAGTCAACTTAGTCAACTATGTTATCTTCTGACCCACTGGAATTGTAATACAGTGAATTGTAAGTGAAGTAATATGTCTGTAAACAATTGTGGGAAAAATGACTTGTGTCATGCACAATGTAGATGTCCTAACTGACTTGCTAAAACTATAGTTTATTAACAAGAAATGTGTGTAGTGGTTGAAAAACAAGTTTTAATGACTCCCACCTAAGTGGATGTAAACTTCTGACTTCAACTGTATGTGTTATGAAATAATTCTTGATTTTTGCTCAGTGTGAGATAGGATCTCATCATGTTATTACAGTATATAGCACGATTCCATATAATTATTTTCAACAATAGATTCCGTATAAATCAATGGAATTGCAGCAATAAATCATTCTCCCTCTGTCACTTTAATGGTTTGTAAGTAAACAATGAATAGTAATCTCTATAATAGTTACAAGAGAAAACAGTGATGAGATAAATGTCTCCAATGGGGTTGGTTCCCATCATAGATAAACATCTCCAATAAGTTTGGTTCCCATCATAGATAAACATCTCCAATGTGTTTGGTTCCCTTCATAGATAAACATCTCCAATGGGTTTGGTTCCCTTCATAGGTAAACGTTTCCAATGGGTTTGGTTCCCTTCATAGATAAACATCTCCAATGGGGTTGGTTCCCTTCATAGATAAACGTCTCCAATGGGGTTGGTTCCATTCATAGGTAAACGTTTCCAATGGGTTTGGTTCCCTTCATAGATAAACATCTCCAATGGGTTTGGTTCCCTTCATAGATAAACGTTTCCAATGGGTTTGGTTCCCTTCATAGATAAACATCTCCAATGGGTTTGGTTCCCTTCATAGGTAAACGTTTCCAATGGGTTTGGTTCCCTTCATAGATAAACATCTCCAATGGGTTTGGTTCCCTTCATAGGTAAACGTTTCCAATGGGTTTGGTTCCCTTCATAGATAAACATCTCCAATGGGTTTGGTTCCCTTCATAGATAAACGTCTCCAATGGGTTTGGTTCCCTTCATAGGTAAACGTTTCCAATGGGTTTGGTTCCCTTCATAGATAAACATCTCCAATGGGTTTGGTTCCCTTCATAGGTAAACGTTTCCAATGGGTTTGGTTCCCTTCATAGATAAACATCTCCAATGGGTTTGGTTCCCTTCATAGATAAATGTATCAAATCAAATGTATTTATATAGCCCTTCTTACATCAGCTGATATCTCAAAGTGCTGTACAGAAACCCAGCCTAAAACCACAAACAGCCAGCAATGCAGGTGTATGGTGTCTAGGAAAAACTCCCTAGAAAGGCCAAAACCTAGGAAGAAACCTAGAGAGGAACCAGGTTATGAAGGGTGGCCAGTCCTCTTATCCAATGGGTTTGGTTCCCTTCATAGATAAACATCTCCAATGGGTTTGGTTCCCTTCATAGATAAACGTCTCCAATGGGTTTGGTTCCCTTCATAGAGAAACATCTCCAATGGGGTTGGTTCCCTTCATAGATAAACATCTCCAATGGGTTTGGTTCCCTTCATAGATAAACGTCTCCAATGGGGTTGGTTCCCTTCATAGATAAGCATCTCCAATGGGTTTGGTTCCCTTCATAGATAAACATCTCCAATGGGTTTGGTTGCCATCATATTATCATGAGGATGATATCTCACAGGCACCCACTCTCTTCTCTGTAATGTGCCTCAGACCAGGGCTGTGTCCCAAATGTCACCCTTTTCTCTATGTAGGGCACTACTTTTGATCAAGGCCCATAGACTCTGGTCAAAAGTAGTGCACTACATAAGGCCTATAGACTCTGGTCAAAAGTAGTGCACTACATATTGGATAGGGTTCCATTTGGGATGCAGGTCAGGTCTCTTTAAAGGGGTCAATAGTTTACAGGTCTATTTAAAGGGGTCAATAGGTTACAGGTCTCGTTAAAGGGGTCAATATTAAATGTAAAAAGAGTGACTGATGCGCTGTCTGGCCCCTTGACCTCGCCTGTAATGACATGAAATAGATTCGGCACAGAAATTACGTTAAAGGCCGGGTACGGTATATAAACACTCCTCAATATATATACGGTATATAAACACTCCTTAATATATATACGGTATATAAACGGTCCGAGAATCCCAAATTAGGCTTAAGAGGTTGATTTTATTAATGAAATCCTATATTCTTGCATGTGCTACAGCAGATTTTTCCACATTGTCGTTTTCATTGAGCTCTTGAATTTCTGCCATGTGATGATTTGACATTGTCATGTCTCCATATTCAGGAATCAAAATCCTTCCAAAATCATAATGATGATCCCTAATCTTCTAACAGGTGACTGAGAAGTCTTTCATCGTTTTGGAAACAAACACATTTCATTCATGAATTGCTATTCTGTGTGAAATAAAAAATCACTGGGAATGCTCCATGCTTGGCCACCTCTGGCACATAATCACGACACTGGTGACCTTCAGCTCCTCAGAGCGCTGTCATCCTCCACGAGTGATCTATTCTGCCCTGGGTGAGCCTCACCACAGCTCCTCAATGCACTGTGATCCTCTCTTCAGCCCTGGGTGAGCCTCACCACAGCTCCTCAGTGCTCTGTGATCCTCTCTTCAGCCCTGGGTGAGCTTGGCCACAGCTCCTCAGTGCTCTGTGATCCTCTCTTCAGCCCTGGGTGAGCCTCGCCACAGCTCCTCAGTGCTCTGTGATCCTCTCTTCAGCCCTGGGTGAGCTTGGCCACAGCTCCTCAATGCTCTGTGATCCTCTCTTCAGCCCTAGGTGAGCCTCGCCACAGCTGGGCCCCCCTGAGTATAGCCCAGAGAAAGAGCGAGAGAGCGTGCTTGTATCTGTGTGGGTGTGCGGGGAGGGGACAGATATGACAGTTGTGACCCATACCCTCAGGATCAGGTGACAGGGGTGGTGGTAGGCAGGGAAGGAGGCGGGGTGATGTACAAGGAGCCTTGTCTCTCTGGGTGTCCAGAGGGGCTGTATTCCAACAGAGGACAGGGGCCAGATGGCTTGGCTTTAGTTTTTGCTCGTCACACACAATATGTGATTACCTCCAGGTAATCCCTGGAAGTTGGAATGATGATTAATAATGAGTTGTAATGCGTAGTAAATATTGCACAACAGCACCAGGCAAAGTAAGGCAGGTATCCAGTATAGCTAGCCAGGAAAATATCAGCCTTGGAATTGATGCCAAGTTCAAAATCATTTCCCAACATTGAAAAACAATACGTCTTGACAAATAAGGTTTTTGCAACTTGATGTTGATGAAACTCTTCATACCAATGTTTCATTTCACTTTCTTCTTTCTTCAATCACAAGGTGATTGAATCCAAGGTCAAGGATACAGTATTTTTTCCACAATATGCCTATGAGATAAACGCAGTAAACATGGAAACCTTTGGCCATGAAGAGACTGCGGAATCAATTTACAACATTGTGTTATGTCAGAGCACACAGCTGCTAAGATGGTGAATCACTCTAGCCTATGAAAACATCTCTGGCTAAAAACAAGCTTTCTTCATCGTTTCCCCAGAGAAGGTGTATGAGGACCTTGAACATGGAGACTCTCCGGCCCAGCTCAGTGATAATATCTGGACCCCAGTTAGAAGGCGCTGGAGCAGGACTGGGGACAGCCCACACCGGCCCATCTGACAGCCAGGAGTCAAACACAGAACCCACAGAAAGTCTGGGGACAGAGACATCAGACAAGGCCTGATAGCAGAGGGGATGTCATGTGTAAAGATGCAACGAGTGATTCCCAGTCATGTGGATCTGTTTATTCAGGGCTCTGCGACTGAGAGACCTGGACAGATTCAGTTTTACAACTAGTTATTTATGACTTGAAATGTCTGTCAGTGTGACATAATTATACATTATGTAAGTGCAAACCACAAGTGTCTGACCATTGGCCATGTTCCCTATTGGGTCTTGTGTAAATTGGGGAGTTTGTTTGTGCCAAAGTTGTTTGCAGACAACAATTTTCTATCTAACAATCTAAGGTTTGCAGTAGGCAGTTGTGAATATTTTTATGGCTCCGTCTGATTCAAGGCAAGATGTTTATCTGTGTTTGTGCCAAATCAATCAGACCAGCTCCAACTACGTGTCTGAATCTCAAATGGCATCAATGACCGGCCTTGTTGGTAGGCTTTCTGACAAGACAGGTGGATGAATGACCGGTTCTCCTTGACTTTAATAGCATGCCAGCTGATTTTAATAGTCCTTTGTCACACCTTCCATTTCACCTTGTGCTACCTTAGCCTTGAAGGTACCATGCTTGTGACACATTCATGAATAATTTCCATGGGTGTTTGTCAGTGTACCTTACCCTTCTATCTGATGCAACTCTGTGAAAGTGCAAGAGCAGGGCAACACATTGTACCAAATTAATATGTAATGATACTTCATATAATAAAAAATAAACCATAGAACAATGAAGACAGAAATATATCTGGAAATCAGAGAAATGTGTCTGTAGGAAATGGAACTTTGGCAACCAATTTGCAGTTATGTGATAACTTTCACACTTAAATGTGTCACTTTAGTCTTGTGTTAGTTGTTCCGTGGAGTAACAGTGAGGTGAGAGTTTCTCCGCATCACTTATTTGATCTCTCACTCTCCCTCTTCTATACAACAGGAAAGGAGTCAATGGCCAAACGGCTTCTTCTAGCCATACTATACAAACCCTTAACAACACCTAACAACATTCCATCACACTTTATCTGAGTAGTCATCATAATGCCAACTGACATTGGGATGACTGACAATAGTCCCAGTCACGCCAGATGACAACAGAAATTATAGTTATATCTGACTACAGATACGTTCAAATACACTGTGCACAAAACATTAAGAACACCTGCTCTTTCCATGACATAGACTGACCAGGTGAATCAAATCCAATCAAATTGTCTTTGTCACATGCTCCGAATCTTACAGTGAAATGCTTACGTACAAGCCCTTAACCAGCAATGCAGTTTATAAAATGTACCTAAAACAAATTTAAATACGAAATAAAAGTAACAACTAATTAAAGAGCAGCAGTACAAGTCCTGGTAATTCGTCTGGCCCTGCGGCGTTGTGAATGTTGACCCGTTTAAAGGTCTTACTCACATTGGCTGCAGAGAGCGTGATCACACAGTCGTCCGGAACAGCTGATGCTCTCATGCATGTTTCAGTGTTACTTGCCTCGAAGCGAGCATAGAAGTAATGTAGCTCGTCTGGTAGGCTTGTGTCACCGGGCCGCTCTCGGCTGTGCTTCCCTTTGTATTCTGTAATAGTTTGCAAGCCCTGCCACATCCGACGAGCATCAGAGCCGGTGTAGTATGATTCGATCTTTGTCCTGTATTGATGCTTTGCCTGTTTGATGGTTTGTCAGAGGGCATAGAGGGATTTCTTATAATCTTCCGGGTTAGAGTCCCGCTCCTTAAAGCAGCAGCTCTAGCCTTTAGCTCAGTGCGGATGTTGCCTGTAATCCATGGCTTCTGGTTGGGGTATGTACGTACAGTCACTGTGGGATGACATCATCGATGCACTTGTTGATGAAGCCAGTGACTGATGTGATGTACTCCTCAATGCCATCGGAGGAATCTCGGAACATATTCCAGCCTGTGATAGCAAAACAGTCCTGTAGCTCTGCCTCATCTGATCACTTTTTTATTTACAGAGTTACCGGTGCTTCCTGCTTAAATTTTTGCTTGTAAGCAGGAATCAGGAGGATATAATTATGGTCAGATTTGCCAAATGGAGGGCGAGGGAGAGCTTTGTACGCATCTCTGTGTTTGGTGTAAAGGTGGTCTAGAGTTTTTCCCCTCTGGTTGCACATTTAACATGCTGGTATTAATTTGGTAAAACATATTTAAGTTTCCCTGCATTAAAGTTCTCGGCCACTAGGAGCGCCACCTCTGGATGAGGGTTTTCCTGTTTGCTTATGGCGGTATACAGCTCATTGAGTGCGGTCTTAGTGCCAGCATCGGTCTGTGGTGGTATGTAGACAGCTACGAAAAATACAGATAAAAACTCTCTAGGTAGATAGTGTGGTCTACAGCTTATCATGAAATACTTTACCTTAGGCGAGCAAAACCTAGAGACTTTGTTAGATATCGTGCACCAGCTGTTGTTTACAAGTATGTATAGACCGCCAACCCTTGTCTTACCAGATGCTGCTGTTCTGTCCTGCCGATACGGTGTATAACCAGCCAGCTGTATGTTGATAATGTCATTGTTCAGCCACGACTCGGTGAAACATAAGATATTTCCGTTGGTAGTTTAATCTTGCTCGTAGGTCATGGATTTTATTTTCCAATGATTGCACGTTGGCCAATAGAACAGATGGCAGTGGGGGTTTACTTGCTGACCTACGAATTCTCAGAAGGCAGCCCGACCTCCGCCCCCTTTTTCTCCGTCTTCTCTTCACGCAAATTCCTGGGTTTTGGGCCTGTTCCCGGGAAAGCGTCGGACTCGTTAAAGGAAAAAGCTTCTACCAGTTATGAACTTGGTGCACACCATACCCATGTTTCCCGTTAAAAATACCTATCACAGGGCCTCCCGGGTGGCGCAGTGGTTAAGGGCGCTGTACTGCAGCGCCAGCTGTGCCATCAGAGTCCCTGGGTTCGCGCCCAGGCTCTGTCGTAACCGGCCGCGACCGGGAGGTCCGTGGGGCGATGCACAATTGGCCTAGCGTCGCCCGGGTTAGGGAGGGCTTGGTCGGTAAGGGTGTCCTTGTCTCATCGCGCACCAGCGACTCCTGTGGCGGGCTGGGCGCAGTGTGCGCTAACCAAGGTGGCCAGGTGCACGGTGTTTCCTCCGGCGCATTGGTGCGGCTGGCTTCCGGGTTGGATGCGTGCTGTGTTAAGAAGCAGTGCGGCTTGGTTGGGTTGTGTATCGGAGGACGCATGACTTTCAACCTTCGTCTCTCCCGAGCCCGTACGGGAGTTGTAGCGATGTGACAAGATAGTAGCTACTACAACAATTGGATACCACGAAATTGGGGAGAAAAAGGGGTAAAAAAAATGTGTTTAGAGGTGTTGGCAGAATGTTTTCAGTGACCGTTTCTGTAAGACAAAAACAATTTCAAATTGTTGTGGACCTGTAAACAGATCGTATGAATTCAATGTTTTGCTTTTTTGGAGGGGGGAGGGGGGGAATATGAGCGTCACTGCAATTTGCTCCACTGCAAATTCTGAAACATTCTAAATGTTTTGTTTTGTTTTACTACATAAGGCTATGAATATCAGCTGTCTGTTCACATGTTAAGTTCTACTGTGTGTTATAAACAACGCTTCCTTTTGGGGAGCAAGGAGATCAATAACTTAAAATTATAATAGCCTGTCTAATAGGGGTGAACTGTATGTTCTACCATTAAAACCTCTACAGGATTGGTGGGTCACCCCTCGTGACGGTTGAGCTAATGTAGGCTAATGTGATTAGCATGAGGTTGTCAGTAACAAGAACATTTCCCAGGACATAGACATATCTGATATTGGCAGAAAACTTAAATTATTAATGTAACAGCACTGTCCAATTTTCAGTAGCTATTACAGTGAAAGAATACCATGCTATTGTTGAGGAGAGTGCACAGTTATGAGCTTGAAAAGTTATTAATGAACCAATTAGGCACATTTGGGCAGTCTTGATACAAAATTTTTAACAGAAATGCAATGTTTCATTGGATCAGTCTAAAACTTTGGCCAAAATCTAAATTGCGCCTGGGCTGGAATAATACATTATGGCCTTTCTCTTTCAAAGATGAAAAAATACAAAAAATGCATGTTTTATTTTTGTATTACCTTTTACCAGATCTAATGTGTTATATTCTCCTACATTCATTTCACATTTCCACAAACGTCAAAGTATTTCCTTTCAAATAATATCAAAAATATTCATATCCTTGCTTCAGGTCCTGAGCTACAGGCAGTTAGATTTGGGTATGTCATTTTAGCCGAAAAACGCTACGGATCGGAAAGCATAGAGCAAAATACTTGAAATAGCTTATCTATCTACTAGGTTACTGTGAAGTGGGTCCAGTTAAATGATAGATAGGACAAATGGTAGCCTATCCTAACTTGTTGTAGGCCCATTGGCTATTTCGCGAGTATGACACCATCACAGTCAGAAAAGGTGATGAATTTATTTTGCAATTATCATGAAAATGAAATAAATAATAGGACATAGATGCCTATTACTAATTATTTTAGAATTAAAAGAAAACACAAATAGCTGTTCTCACTGACGGCAAATAGTTGCATGTTGTTATTACCTGCTTTTGTTGTTGTTATGAATAAGAGCGTCATCATATATTCCCATTTGCACAAGGCTACTAGTGCCGTGCAATGCTTCAACCACTAGAAACAGTGTGCACTCACTGTCTAAAGGATTCGGGAGGATAAACACATTCTCATGTCAAGTTCAGTTTTTAGAAAGGCCAACTTTTGAATGAAAACTGGCCCACACATGTTTTGGGCCATATTTTGTGCATATGCAACTTTATAAATGAGACCCCAGGACAAAATATAAACCCCAAATTGGGGATATGATGAAAATCACATCCATAAAAATATAAAGAATGGAACCTTTTGAATGCAACCATTTGCCATTAGTGAGAAGAGCGAAAATCTATTTTTAAAATCTAAAATAATTAGACTTCTTTTTCCTATTTTATTTTCATAATCATTGCAGAATATATTCTACATTTTTCTGGCCCTAATGGGTTAATATTCCCCAAAGGAGTCATTACCATGCGCATCAATCATTTAATGGAACCTAGTAGCCTACTAAATAGATAGGCTATGTATTTCAATTTCTGCAATATCATAGGCAGCGGGGTTTATAATACCAGTATATGGTCAAATTGAACAGTTGATCTGTTACACCAACCCGGTCTCAGAACATTTCATATTATTCTGTACGTAAATCCGATACAATCCATTTATTCTGATATGTTAAGTTTGGTATGGTTACATAAGACAGAAATGAAAGGAGGGTGGTTGATCAGGGTGGATGGGTCGAGCAATCCAAAGGCTGCAAGTTCGAATCTCATTACGGAGAACTTTAGCATTTCAGATAATTAGCAACTTGTCAACTACTTACTACTTTTTAGATACTTTGCAACTACATAGAATGTTAGCTAACCCTTCCCCTAACCTTAATCCTTTAACCTAAATCCTAAAATTAACCCTAACCCCTAGCCTAGCTATTGTAAGCGAGCTAGCTAACGTTAGCCACCTAGCCACCTCTTTGGAATTTGTAACATATCATACATTTAGAAAATTCATAACATATTGTATGTTTTGCAAATTCTTAACATATAATATGAATTGTAATTCGTAACATATCATATGACATGGATGATGGAGACCCACAAATGAATACATACCATATGAAATGTACCATATCATACTGAATGGAGTGTCCCTGCAAGCTTGGCACACCTATATTTGGGGAGTTTCTCCCATTCTTCTCTGCAGATCCTCTCAAGCTCTGTCGTGTTGGATGGGGAGCGTTGCTGCAGAGCTATTTTCAGGTTTCTCCAGAGATGTATAAGTCGGGGCTCTGGCTGGCCCACTCAAGGACATTCAGAGACTTGTCCCGAAGCCACTCCTGCGTTGTCTTGGCTGTATGCTTAGGTTCGTTGTCTTGTTGGAAGGTGAATCTTGGCCACAATCTGAGGTCCTGAGAGCTCTGGAGCAGGTTTTCATCTCTATGAACTTTTCTTTGTTCATCTTTCCCTCGATCCTGACTAGTCTCCCAGTCCCTGACGCTGAAAAACATACAGTACCAATGGGAGAAACTCCCCAGATACAGGTGTACCAAGCTTGTAGCGTCATACCCAAGAAGACTGGAGGCTGTAATCGCTGCCAACGGTGCTTCAACAAGGTAAAGTAAAGGGTCTGAATACATTTGCAAAACAAAAAAAGTACTTTGTCATTACTGGGTATTGTATGTAGATTGATGAGGGGAAAAAACTATTTCATCCATTATAGAATAAGGCTGTTACGTAACAAAATGTAGAAAAAGTCATGGGGTCTGAATACTTTCCGAATGCACTGTATACTGCAGAAAAAGGATCTTCATTTAATCATGACAGTGTTGCGAGGACATTGTTCTGCTCCCTGTTAGGGTTTCCATTCCCAGAGGATTAACCCTGCTCTCTGAAATTCAGTCAGTCAGTTACTCCCAGTCCCAGGCACTGGCTTTTGAGTGAGGGGGAGGACCATGTCCAAGTCGCCCTGCTCTGCTCCACTCTGCTCCCTCACATCACCCATGGGCTTTGTTTTGATCCCACTGCCATCCATTATGCTCAGTCACCTCTTAAGCCCTCTGTGTCCTCAAGATCTTTCCTCTCCTCTCCTCATTCACACAGCACATTCCCCTCCTCCCACTACCATGACCGCGGAACGATGTCTTTGGGTGGGGGTGCTGTCGAGTAAAGGGGGGGGTCCTCTGCTCATACAGGAGTAATAAAGTTATTTGTATATACAGTACCAGTCAAATGTTAGGGCACACCTACTCATTCCAGTTCTACATTGTAGAACAGTAGTGAAGTCTTCAAAACTATGAAATAACACATATGGAATCATGTAGTAACCAAAAAAGTGTTAAACAAATCAAGATATATATAATATTTGAGATTCTTCAAAGTAGCCACCCTTATCTTTGATGACAGCTTTGCACACTCTTGGCGTTCTCTCAACACACAATACCAATATGATACATAAACGACAACAAACCAATGGTCATGACCATCAAAGGGGCCATTGGTTGTTAATGACTTGATGAACTGTGCTAATTTGGAAGGACAGTCAGAGAGACATTATTGTAGTGTACAGTCTTTTGGCTGAAACCGTGGACCAGTGGCAGGGAGTGTCACACATAGTAAGAGGATGTGGGTCATTATACGACATGTATCAGTAGTGAGAACTGATAGCTGGATGAGGAGTCAAGGATTAGTCCACTAAGCTTGTTGTGACCACAGATTGTGGGGCAGCAGCAATCAAAATGAGCACAGAGCCTTGCCAGTAGGGATTAGAGAGAGATGTGGTGGGGAGGGTGCTGGTCTAGCTGTGCTGGTACGTTTCCTGGCAAACACCAGAGAGGTCCCGTTGCTATGTTACAGTAGATCACTACCCAAACAGAATTCCCATCGATTTTTTTTTTTATAACATACGGCGAATGTCATTACTGTGCCTATTTTTGGTTGTCCATTATCAGAGGAATATACATTATCTTACATTATATTTGGATACATTGTCATTTTGTATCCAGCAATGGGCTATGAGCACTTTGTATTGTTTACGGGGTCCCACTAATACTGACAGCCCTCGCTCTCTCTCTCTCTCTCTCTCTCTCTCACCGTGTCTGTTACCCAGAAAGCTTTGTTGTCCCTCAACCAACATATTTCTGCTTAACTGGTTTAACAAAGACATTTAGTACATGCACAAGATACTGTTTGCTGTGGCGACATGGAGCTTTCCCTGTCTCTTTTTTAACCTACTACAGAAATGAGCTTAGTCAGTGGTCAATGTAAAACTAGCTATATCATGATTGAGGACTTATTCTGCCTTCTGACACTGCCTGTGTTACGTTAGGAGCTGTGAAAATGGGAAAAGTACCACAAAGGTGAACAATCAATACATGATTGTGAGAGGACAATGGCCATTAATGTTAGAATCATATCCTTGTAACCTAATCTCCACACCTATCATAAAGGGGATGATTAACGACTTCAACCTGTAAACCAGAGAACGGTTCCAGACTGATGCTTATCAGCCTGTTGTTTATTCACGTTGAAATACCGCCAACAATTCACCAAAGATCTTGGAACAGAAAAGTTGTTTTAAAATGCTTCCTCTTAAAGGCCTACTCTTAGCCTAAATATGATATAAAGCCATAAAATTCTTAATCTTCTAAACATATTGAGGATGTTAGCAGCGTTTGCCCATAAGTTAAAAATCATTTTTATCTGTTCAGGTGTACTAATATCAGAGCGAGCATCTTTATTTCAAGAATGTTTTGCTCTTAAATCAAGGAAACGCAACCATCTTCATGACATGAATTTTTTTTTTTATTACATTTTGCATTTATTAAAGAGAAATTTTCTCGACAACATACATTAAGCTGTGAATCAGATGTTAAGGAAGGAAGCAGTGTGACATCACAATATCTTACAGTTCAAAAGGAGTTGAGAGAGTGTCTCTGATGCATCTGTCAGTGTGTGTATATATATATATAGAGCAAGGGTGGAAGACAAAGGCACACACCACAGAGACTCACTGTCCACAGTAACCATGGATACCGCGGCCAGAGATGCAGTCTGCACTATCGGGGTTCAAATGACCTCCCCTTTACTAAGCCTAGTCTCATGATGATGCACTCATTGCAATCGAACCCTACGTGCATCTGTGTACATGTCAGTTCAAATTAACACATACTATATATGCCTCAGACGTGGGGATGTTCTACACGTTCTTCGTGCATTGGCTGTGGATGATAAATAGTTGGCTTTTCTCCATTGTAAATCAAAATCTGCTCGAGATCAAGAAACTCCCCTATCTACATAATATACCAAGAGAGTGCTCTGTTCATTTGGGGAGACGTGGTCAATAAAAATGAATATCAAGCAAAAAATTTAAAAAAAATAAGTGTCAAACATCAGATTGTTCAGTTAAACTCTCATTCACCTTGATAAAGGGAGTTAGTACAAATTAAATGACTTGAATCCTCCTGGAACATGTGTTTTTAAAAAAGGTTAAATACATCTCCTCATAGTTATGAAACTCTTCTCTATCACAGGAACCAGCCTGCTTTTTCACTGTCTAGAGTGTACACTAGGAACCAGGTGTCATATCAGCACAGTATGTTGCTGTGTTTCTCGTTCGTTAGTGTTAGATTATTGCTGTGCACCAGCAAGACCCAAAGTGGCCCTCTCAAGAACAAACATGATTCACTCCAATCAAACAGCAAAATAAAAGACAATACCAGGACTTATTTTATGAAGAAGAAAAAAAAACATCGCACACACACAACATCGTTGACACTGGCAGCACAACAAACGGGTTGCTTTAAGCGCATCATTGGCACAATCAGAAATGAACCACAAATAAGAATGTGGGGGTCTCCACCCCCGGTATATTTCTAGGGACCAGAATTACAACAAGGACACCTACATTCTATATTTGCCTTTATCAAACCAGGGAAAAGATAACATCAGAAAAATACCACAAAGAAACATAGTTAACAGCTAAAGAAATGGTCACTACTCAGGGTGTAAGGCACAAATGTACATGTGGAAGAGAAGCAGGCTATCAACAGATGTAATCCAGTCAGAGGCCTGCATGACGCGCCTAGAGAAAATGGGACGTTTCAGAACCTGCCAAAATGGCCGCTCTCCACACCTGGCAGAGGGCCCAACATCCACACACTTCTCTTTTTCATGTGTGGACTTCCATGTTTTTTTTCTCCCCCATTTGCACTTTACATGCAAGAATGAGGCTTGTTGGCACGCAGTGAGCCAGCAGCCAACCCGGGAGAGAGAGAAGTTACTGACTGCAAAGCCACAGTGCCGAACGTACGTAGATAGATGCCCATGTAGGAGTGATTATGGGAGTGAGTTCCAGGAGTTGTGTGTTTTGTCTTTTTCTGACTGCTTTAACATGGGAGGTTCTGCTCCAACATGTAGGTTCCATCTAGCACAGTTAAATAAATATCTCCTCCTCAGACAGAGGTCACATACAACTCAAGCTTCAAAAACCAAAGGACCTAGTGGACCTTTTGTGTCAAGAAAGTGGTACTGGCTCCAGTTGAATGACTTAAAATAATTTCACACTTGATTAATTCATATTAAAAGATTTTCTCTCTGAGCCTAAAAAGTCAGTATTTTCAAAAGCACTTATTAAAAATAAATACAACAAGCTATTAGTATTAACAGTCATGTGTTATTCAGTAACCAGTGCAGGAGATTCTCAGACCAAGGCTTTTTTAACCAGAACTTGATTGCTGTGGCCAGTAGCTGTAACACTGAGAGGCGTTTCACAGTTTTCCACGTAAACTCAAGCTGTCGCTCCAGTCGGAGCTCACTGTGCCCAAGTGCTTGCTGGGAGAACCCTCCAGTCCTCACTATACAATTGATCCACTTTTCTCCCGCTGTCTGCTTTTGGCAGTCGGTTAAGAAAACAAAACATCAGTCAAGTCATGGTGTTCAAATGTCCAACACAACCACGTCTTGAATGCTACAACGGTGACATGTTGCTCGCCAATGAAATGTTCATGAAAGTAATTTTCTTCTCAGTAGCAAGTGTTCTGTGTTTCTGAGGAACTGGGAGTCAACAGCCTGAGCTCAACAACAACAACAACAACCATTTGTAGAATATTTACATATATATATATAAAAGAAAGATCTTTTAAAAGTGTGTTGCATTTGCTGTACATAGACTAAAGGAGATGCAATCGTGTTCCCTGTTTTGTTTTCTGAGCGTGATGATTATGTGCAGGAGTCATTGGACTTGACGCTCGTCGAGAGGGACACTAAAGAGGGTTTAGGCGGGACGTCGGGCTTGAGGTGTTTGACCCCGGTCCGGGGCAACGAACCATAAGAGCTTATGCTGGGTTGTCGGGAGAGGGACATCCCCTGGGAAGTCATGTGCATGGAGTCCACCCTCTGTGGGGCGGGGGGCGGCATCTCCACACGGTTAAAACTGGGGTTTCTGGACATGTGGGAGGAGTTGGACGAGTTGGTGTTGTGCTTTTTGAGGGCAGATCCTTTCTGGGCGCTCATCGGGTAGCCTCGCTTGAACTCGTGGCCATAGACAGAGGAGTGGACCTCCAGCCGCTTGCCCATCTGCGGCACGGCGGGGGGGATGGTGAGGGAGGCCTCCCTCTGGGGCACGCGAGGCGGCAGCCCGTCGCTCTCCACCAGGTTAAGGCCGTGGCAGGGGCTCTTCAGGGCCTTGTACTCCAGCGTGGCCCCCTGGTCATCCAGGCTCATCTGACTGAGGTCACTGCGGTGGGGCTGCTCCACGTACTCATGCTGGTAGGCCTTCTGGTGCTGGTGCTGAGGCAGCACCACCACACTGGGGATGTGGCCCGGGGAGGCCCTCAGAGCCAGGTCAGGGGAGATGACTGGGGAGCCCATGGGCGGCAGGTCCTTGGTGCAGGCGTTGATCAGGTTCTGGTTCCTCTCCCACTCGCGGCTTCCCCAGCTGGGCTTGCGCCTAGGCTGCATGGGGGTTGACTCTGGAGTGGGCATGCCGGCAAGGTCCAGGTGGTGCTGGTCGGCTTTGATCAGCATCTTGCCATTGGTGAGGCGGCCGTTGTGCATAAGCGGGGTGAGGATGGCCTCTGGGTGACCGTCCTTGACCCCGGTCTCAAACAGACCCGTCAGCTTGGTCACGCTGTTCATGGATCCCCTCCTATCGTGAACGTGGTCCTTGTCTTTACGCCTGGTCAGCTCAACATCTCGCCGCCGGTGGTCACACACACAGTACACGAGGATACCAGATAAGATGGCGCCCATGGCGAAGGCCAAGATGACAGCGATGGCCAGCAGTGTGACAGGGACCAGTTGGTCACGCCCCTTCTGGTAACTCTCACGAATAACCCCTGCAAAGACAAGGATTCATTTATTTCAAATATATGAGTGATCAATGACTTAGCTGAAAATCTAATGGTTAAATTAACTGACGAATGAAGCACAAATAATAAGGAAACATTTGTCATATCCAATTTGTACTATTTGCAGCAATACTGTAGCCTACTGTCAGGAAATGTTATCAGTTTAAATCCAGCCTTACACTTGGCAAAAATGAGCTCATGGTTCCTACAATGAATTCAAAGATTAAACCTTGGCAGTTGAAATGAAAAATATATATTAGATAAATGAACGCTCAAAAGGAAAGCTTTTTTTCCTCGATGCAAATGGGACTCGTTTCATATGGCTACGATACAATCTCATATCAGAGAATAACAGTAAAAATCTCTGATTGGACCTCCAAATCAATGTAGTCGTGTCATACATTTCTTATAGGCCACTTTCCAGGGCTGGAAAGAAGAAGAAAAAAGACAGGTGGTTGGTTCCCGGGCAACTAAAAGACAGGCGGTTGGTTTCCGGGCAACTAAAAGAAAGGCGGTTGGTTTCCGGGCAACTAAAGTGATGATTCAATGAAAGTGCAGCAAAAAATGATGACGAGCATCTTGGCAAAGGAAGGGAGAGAGAGAAGATATTGGATGGAATGAAACAACAGTAGGTTGTTTTTAATTAAATGGGCACAGCTCCGGCATTAGGAGTCCTCATCACTATAAACACAGACAGAAGTGATAACCTCCAGCTCCTTGATAAATGTGTTATCTAATGCCCGTCCAGAGTTACTAGAGTTACATAGAAAAATACAGTCCTCACCAAGTACAGATGTATTATGCATGTATCACACAAGACCTATGCAGAGGTGGTGATGAGCTACTTTAAAGGGGAGGATTGGGCAGTTGGTTTCCATCAGACCTATGCAGAGGTGGTGATGAGCTACTTTAAAGGGGAGAATTAGGCAGTTGGTTTCCATCAGACATATGCAGAGGTGGTGATGAGCTACTTTAAAGGGGAGGATTGGGCAGTTGGTTTCCATCAGACCTATGCAGAGGTGGTGATGAGCTACTTTAAAGGGGAGGATTGGGCAGTTGGTTTCCATCAGACCTATGCAGAGGTGGTGATGAGCTACTTTAAAGGGGAGGATTAGGCAGTTGGTTTCCATCAGACCTATGCAGAGGTGGTGATGAGCTACTTTAAAGGGGAGGATTGGGCAGTTGGTTTCCATCAGACCTATGCAGAGGTGGTGATGAGCTACTTTAAAGGGGAGGATTGGGCAGTTGGTTTCCATCAGACCTATGCAGAGGTGGTGATGAGCTACTTTAAAGGGGAGGATTGGGCAGTTGGTTTCCATCAGACCTATGCAGAGGTGGTGATGAGCTACTTTAAAGGGGAGGATTAGGCAGTTGGTTTCCATCAGACCTATGCAGAGGTGGTGATGAGCTACTTTAAAGGGGAGGATTGGGCAGTTGGTTTCCATCAGACCTATGCAGAGGTGGTGATGAGCTACTTTAAAGGGGAGGATTGGGCAGTTGGTTTCCATCAGACCTATGCAGAGGTGGTGATGAGCTACTTTAAAGGGGAGGATTGGGCAGTTGGTTTCCATCAGACCTATGCAGAGGTGGTGATGAGCTATTTTAAAGGGGAGGATTAGGCAGTTGGTTTCCATCGGGTGTGCCGTACTACAGTACTGTACACACTATGTCATACGTCATTAGGAGTACTATAAAGATCTGAATAATGTAATACCTGTATCCCAAATGCCACCCTATTCCCTATTTAGTGTGCTACATTTATCTATGGCCCTTGGGGCACTCTGTAGGTAATAGGGTGCCATTCAGGATTACAGTCCCAGTTTATGTTTCCAGCTTGGCCACGTCACTGTGTTGCTGGATGGAGAATCACGGTTCCCATAACACAGATAGACACTGATCTTTCGTGGAATGAAAAGGCGAGCCTGTTGAGTGTCTGTAAAACGAACATCTATAATCCTGCTTCGTTCGTCCTAAAACTGGAGTATAAAAGAAACAGCATTTTTCCTCATTCCGCCCAAATGAAGTGCTTATCAGTGGAGTTGTCTTACTGAATGATTTCTGTGAGGAGTAACAAGTTTTATCTAGTTTGTGGTATTAATTGATGACGTGTGTTATGCGGAGGCATCTGATGACTAAATGACCTGCCTCCATGTGAAACATCTGTTTCTCATCTGAAGTTGGTAACATCAGAGAGTCTTTCATTTCTTCCACTTTCTTCTTGTTTCACACGCCTCAGCTGCCATTTGTAAGCTTTCAGCTTTCCCTTCTATGCCAGCACGGCACACTGTAATTTACTCCTGTGTTTTCTGTCAGTTATTGTCTTGTGACTGAAATTACATCCAGCTATAGGTTTTATTTAAAAAGTGTTGGACTGAAACGTTTGACTTTATACATAAATAAAAAAGGATTGAATGTATAACCAAACAGCACTTGAGGTTAGCAGCTCTAAAATATGTTGTTGAAAGAAATGTGTGCCGTACGTGAGTTGTTTTCTGGCAGTACTGGTCCCTTCCATTTCAAACCTTCTAGAACATAAATACATCCGTCGCTGTCTCGCTCGTTTTATTATGGGAGATCATTGGACAACTTTGGTACAAAATCTTTGTGACATTGAATTTAAACACATGAATCATCCACAATGGTGCAGTTCAAATACTGGCAGGTGGATTTGAGTTGAGAACAACAAGTCAGAGGGGTTGAGCATGTCAGAGCTAAGCGTCCACTGTGGAGAAAAGAGAGCTATGGAGCTGGCCGACTGTCTTCTCCCAGGGTAAGAGGAAGGTTAATGCCTCTCTGAACCAACAGTGACTGGGTCTCCCTCAAACATAGCTCCCCTGCCTCAAGCAACTGGGGGGGGGGGGGGGGGGGAGCCTCCCCAGACCTTTCATGTATGAAGTCAATTGTTTCTCAAATGAACTTCAAAGAGGGTGCAACAAAAGGACAACAGGCCTCAGAAAAATCCAAAGACAGCAGGCTTTTAAATCAAGGTGGCTTCCCTCATTTGAAGGGCTCTTTCATCAAGTAAACAGATGTTCAACTTTTTAATACTTGGATGTTCTTGGTTGACATTGAGAATCCCAGAGTATCTAGGACAGCGTGTTGAGGCTTAACATTTAAAGAAAGCAATTTTAATTATTTGTTGCCTCATAACGATGTTATCTTGTGTGAGGTAATAAACAGTGATTTATATCTTCCAGTTTTGACTCTTCTCAGACTGCAGAGTGAAAGGCCACCAGAATACATTTAATAGCCAACAATCTAATTTGAATTTCATACCTCCAAAAGCCTTGTCACACCGATATTTAATCCAGATTTCAGATATTCTTCCTTCGTGTCAAAACAACCCAGCACTTCCTTGTAAATGAGAAACACTGTCATCAAGAGTGACAGAGATGTGTGAACATTCTCACAGACAGTCTTTAATCCGTGAAGTTAGTGGATCCTAGTTGTTGCTTATACTGCCTGCTTGGTCTGGGAAGACTTTAAAGCCCCGTTTGCATCACAGGGAGTTTTTCTAGGGCTATAACCTCTGACTGGGGCTATAACCTCTGAGTGGAGCTATAACCTCTGACTAGGGCTATAACCTCTGAGTGGAGCTATAACCTCTGAGTGGAGCTATAACCTCTGAGTGGGGCTATAACCTCTGAGTGGAGCTATAACCTCTGACTGGAGCTATAACCTCTGAGTGGAGCTATAACCTCTGACTAGGGCTATAACCTCTGAGTGGAGCTATAACCTCTGACTGGAGCTATAACCTCTGACTAGGGCTATAACCTCTGAGTGGAGCTATAACCTCTGACTAGGGCTATAACCTCTGAGTGGAGCTATAACCTCTGACTGGAGCTATAACCTCTGACTAGGGCTATAACCTCTGAGTGGAGCTATAACCTCTGACTAGGGCTATAATGTCTGACTGGGGCTATAACCTCTGAATGAGGCTATAACCTCTGACTGGGGCTATAACCTCTGACTACTGCTATAACCTCTGACTACTGCTATAACCTCTGACTAGGGCTATAACCTCTGAGTGGGGCTATAACCTCTGAGGCTATAACCTCTGACTAGGGCTATAACCTCTTTCCAGGGCTATAACCTCTGACCAGGGCTATAACCTCTGACTAGGGCTATAACCTCTGACTAGGGCTATAACCTCTGACTAGGGCTATAACCTCTGACTGGGGCTATAACCTCTGACTGGGGCTTTAACCTCTGACTGGGGCTTTAACCTCTGAGTGGGGTGATAACCTCTGACTGGGGCTATAACCTCTGACTAGGGCTATAACCTCTGACTGGGGCTATAACCTCTGACTGGGGCTATAACCTCTGACTGGGGCTATAACCTCTGAGTGGGGCTATAACCTCTGAGTGGAGCTATAACCTCTGAGTGGGGCTATAACCTCTGAGTGGAGCTATAACCTCTGACTGGAGCTATAACCTCTGAGTGGAGCTATAACCTCTGACTAGGGCTATAACCTCTGAGTGGAGCTATAACCTCTGACTGGAGCTATAACCTCTGACTAGGGCTATAACCTCTGAGTGGAGCTATAACCTCTGACTAGGGCTATAACCTCTGAGTGGAGCTATAACCTCTGACTGGAGCTATAACCTCTGACTAGGGCTATAACCTCTGAGTGGAGCTATAACCTCTGACTAGGGCTATAATGTCTGACTGGGGCTATAACCTCTGAATGAGGCTATAACCTCTGACTGGGGCTATAACCTCTGACTACTGCTATAACCTCTGACTACTGCTATAACCTCTGACTAGGGCTATAACCTCTGAGTGGGGCTATAACCTCTGAGGCTATAACCTCTGACTAGGGCTATAACCTCTTTCCAGGGCTATAACCTCTGACCAGGGCTATAACCTCTGACTAGGGCTATAACCTCTGACTAGGGCTATAACCTCTGACTAGGGCTATAACCTCTGACTGGGGCTATAACCTCTGACTGGGGCTTTAACCTCTGACTGGGGCTTTAACCTCTGAGTGGGGTGATAACCTCTGACTGGGGCTATAACCTCTGACTAGGGCTATAACCTCTGACTGGGGCTATAACCTCTGACTGGGGCTATAACCTCTGAGTGGGGCTATAACCTCTGAGTGGGGTGATAACCTCTGAGTGGGGCTTTAACCTCTGACTGGGGCTTTAACCTCTGACTGGGGTGATAACCTCTGATTAGGGCTATAACCTCTGACTAGGGCTATAACCTCTGACTGGGGCTTTAACCTCTGAGTGGGGTGATAACCTCTGAGTGGGGCTATAACCTCTGAGTGGGGCTATAACCTCTGACTGGGGCTTTAACCTCTGAGTGGGGCTATAACCTCTGACTGGGGCTATAACCTCTGACTGGGGCTATAACCTCTGACTGGGGCTATAACCTCTGAGTGGGGTGATAACCTCTGATTAGGGCTATAACCTCTGACTAGGGCTATAACCTCTGACTGGGGCTTTAACCTCTGACTGGGGCTTTAACCTCTGAGTGGGGTGATAACCTCTGACTGGGGCTATAACCTCTGACTAGGGCTATAACCTCTGAGTGGGGCTTTAACCTCTGACTGGGGCTATAACCTCTGACTGGGGCAATAACCTCTGAGTGGGGCTATAACCTCTGAGTGGGGTGATAACCTCTGAGTGGGGCTTTAACCTCTGACTGGGGCTTTAACCTCTGACTGGGGTGATAACCTCTGATTAGGGCTATAACCTCTGACTAGGGCTATAACCTCTGACTGGGGCTATAACCTCTGACTGGGGCTATAACCTCTGACTGGGGCTATAACCTCTGAGTGGGGCTATAACCTCTGAGTGGGGTGATAACCTCTGAGTGGGGCTTTAACCTCTGACTGGGGCTTTAACCTCTGACTGGGGTGATAACCTCTGATTAGGGCTATAACCTCTGACTAGGGCTATAACCTCTGACTGGGGCTTTAACCTCTGAGTGGGGTGATAACCTCTGAGTGGGGCTATAACCTCTGAGTGGGGCTATAACCTCTGACTGGGGCTTTAACCTCTGAGTGGGGCTTTAACCTCTGACTGGGGCTATAACCTCTGACTGGGGCTATAACCTCTGACTGGGGCTATAACCTCTGAGTGGGGTGATAACCTCTGATTAGGGCTATAACCTCTGACTAGGGCTATAACCTCTGACTGGGGCTTTAACCTCTGAGTGGGGTGATAAGCTCTGAGTGGGGCTATAACCTCTGAGTGGGGCTATAACCTCTGACTGGGGCTTTAACCTCTGAGTGGGGCTATAACCTCTGACTGGGGCTATAACCTCTGACTGGGGCTATAACCTCTGACTGGGGCTATAACCTCTGAGTGGGGTGATAACCTCTGATTAGGGCTATAACCTCTGACTAGGGCTATAACCTCTGACTGGGGCTTTAACCTCTGAGTGGGGTGATAACCTCTGACTGGGGCTATAACCTCTGACTGGGGCTATAACCTCTGACTGGGGCAATAACCTCTGAGTGGGGCTATAACCTCTGAGTGGGGTGATAACCTCTGAGTGGGGCTTTAACCTCTGACTGGGGCTTTAACCTCTGACTGGGGTGATAACCTCTGATTAGGGCTATAACCTCTGACTAGGGCTATAACCTCTGACTGGGGCTATAACCTCTGACTGGGGCTATAACCTCTGACTGGGGCTATAACCTCTGAGTGGGGCTATAACCTCTGAGTGGGGTGATAACCTCTGAGTGGGGCTTTAACCTCTGACTGGGGCTTTAACCTCTGACTGGGGTGATAACCTCTGATTAGGGCTATAACCTCTGACTAGGGCTATAACCTCTGACTGGGGCTTTAACCTCTGAGTGGGGTGATAACCTCTGAGTGGGGCTATAACCTCTGAGTGGGGCTATAACCTCTGACTGGGGCTTTAACCTCTGAGTGGGGCTTTAACCTCTGACTGGGGCTATAACCTCTGACTGGGGCTATAACCTCTGACTGGGGCTATAACCTCTGAGTGGGGTGATAACCTCTGATTAGGGCTATAACCTCTGACTAGGGCTATAACCTCTGACTGGGGCTTTAACCTCTGAGTGGGGTGATAAGCTCTGAGTGGGGCTATAACCTCTGAGTGGGGCTATAACCTCTGACTGGGGCTTTAACCTCTGAGTGGGGCTATAACCTCTGACTGGGGCTATAACCTCTGACTGGGGCTATAACCTCTGACTGGGGCTATAACCTCTGACTGGGGCTATAACCTCTGACTGGGGCTATAACCTCTGAGTGGGGTGATAACCTCTGATTAGGGCTTTAACCTCTGAGTGGGGTGATAACCTCTGAGTGGGGCTATAACCTCTGACTGGGGCTATAACCTCTGACTGGGGCTTTAACCTCTGAGTGGGGCTATAACCTCTGAGTGGGGCTATAACCTCTGAGTGGGGCTATAACCTCTGACTGGGGCTTTAACCTCTGAGTGGGGCTATAACCTCTGAGTGGGGCTATAACCTCTGACTGGGGCTATAACCTCTGAGTGGGGCTATAGCATACACAGGCATTGTCTGAAAAGGATAAAATCGCAATCACATTGAAATGCGTTCAGTGATGTGTCCCTACCACATGCTGAAAGACTAAGGGCTCTATTCAGTCTGTATTCATTATCGAAAGTATTACAGATTTTGCGATAGAAATGTTTTGGTAATTTTTAATTGAGTTGACATATGCAGCGTTCACAGTTAATGCCGCCTCTGCCAATGTGGGAACATTGCCTTAAATTTCAATTGGGCTTTTTGCGCCGAATTTCCACGATACAGTTTGAATAAATCTCTGTGTTCAAAGATCATGGTTGTGGTCATGGTCGTCTTTTCAACTGAGAGGAAGAGGCAGACCATCATTAAATGTAGCTATAGCTACAGTGGGTATCAGAAGTATTTACCCACCTTGGATTTGATCACATTTTGTTGCATTACAAAATAGATTTAACTGTGATTGTTTGTCATTGATCTAGACAAAATACTACATAATGTAAACGTGAAAATGTTTTGACAAATGTAATAACTATAATATAGTTGTTGCATAATATCACCCCCTTTGTTTAGGCCGGCCTAAATTAGTTCAGGACTAACATTTGGCTTAACAAATCACATAATAAGTTACATGGACTCAAGCTGTGTGAAATAATAGGGGTTGACATGATTTCTTATTGACTACCCCTTCCTCTGTCCCCCATACAGTCAATACTTACATTCAATACTTGACTGAGGGACATATGTTGATATGTAAGGTCCCTCAGTCAAGTATTGAATTTCAAGCACAGATTCAACTACAAAGACCAGGGAGCTTTTCAAAAGCCTCAGAAAGAAGGGCAGTGATTGGTAGATGGGGAACAATAACAAATCAGACATTGAATATGTCTTCAAGCACGGTCAAGTTAATAATGATGCTGTGGATGATGTATTAAACCACCCAGACACATCAACGATGCAGTCGTCCTTCTGAACTGAGATGCAGGACAGGAAGGAAACTGCTTAGGGATGGGCCAGGATCCCTGTGGAACGTTTGGACACCTTGTAGTCCATGCCTTGACAAATGGAGGCTGTTCTGAGGACATGAAGGGGTGCAACTCAATGATAGGAAGGTGTTCTTAATGTTTTTCCCACTCAGTTTGTTGTACTCCGTTTGAGTCATGGGTACATAAGAACCTTTTAGGACTCTATTTGTATTTTTTATTATTTACAACTATCGCTTAAAGCCCCACCTATTTAAGATGGAGAACACTGTGCTCAAGCTAAGCGTGTGGAGATCTACTCAGATCAAACTGTGGAAATTAAAATCACTTGTTTTAATTGCTACCCATTTTACGGTGAATGGATTAAATAGAGCACCTTGGGTTTAAAATGTAAGAACACATCTGAAAGACACAAAGAGGAAAGACCCATGTGGATCCTGTGAAATGCAGACGTGCTGCACTGTATGTGTTCTCTGAGGCAGAGGTAAAAGAACCTAGCAGGGCAACACAATGCAAGCTAATGGGGAGGAAGGAAGCCTGTTGCTTGAAGCTCGATATAAATGGCGGAAGTACACAATAGTAAAAATAACAGGTCTGATTATTTTTCTGACCTCTGCAAACATTACTACTAAACAGTCTAAATAGATTAAACATACTTCCAATCAATAGGAGATGACATATCATTGTCTCTCTCGGTTCACCTTAACATTACAGGGTATGTAATCAGAGGCTTCCTGAGTAATCAGATCGTTGTCCTCATTTCTGTTATTCCCTTTATTCAGACTCCCCTACAGACTTTCCAGCCTGATAGTGGTGTGTTCAAACTTAAATGGCATATTGGCACAGTAATTGTCTCCACTCTGAGGTTGTGCTTCTATCATGCCACACAGGTGCCAGGGAACTGAAGCTGAAAATAACCCTCTAGGTGCAACTGGCAAACTGTCTGGTGTAAAATACCAGCACTGAAGGTAGTGTTTGCTATGACAACCAGAAGGTAGAGTGTTTGCTTTGACAACCAGAAGGTATAGTGTTTGCTATGACAACCATAAGGTAGAGTGTTTGCTATGACAACCAGAAGGTAGCGTGTTTGCTATGACAACCAGAAGGTAGAGTGTATGCTTTGACAACCAGAAGGTAGAGTGTTTGCTATGACAACCAGAAGGTAGTGTTTGCTATGACAACCAGAAGGTAGAGTGTTTGCTTTGACAACCAGAAGGTATAGTGTTTGCTATGACAACCAGAAGGTAGAGTGTTTGCTTTGACAACCAGAAGGTAGAGTGTTTGCTATGACAACCAGAAGGTAGAGTGTTTGCTATGACAACCAGAAGGTAGAGTGTTTGCTATGACAACCAGAAGGTAGTGTTTGCTATGACAACCAGAAGGTATAGTGTTTGCTATGACAACCAGAAGGTAGAGTGTTTGCTTTGACAACCAGAAGGTAGAGTGTTTGCTATGACAACCAGAAGGTAGAGTGTTTGCTATGACAACCAGAAGGTAGAGTGTTTGCTATGACAACCAGAAGGTAGAGTGTTTGCTATGACAACCAGAAGGTAGTGTTTGCTATGACAACCAGAAGGTAGAGTGTTTGCTTTGACAACCAGAAGGTATAGTGTTTGCTATGACAACCAGAAGGTAGAGTGTTTGCTTTGACAACCAGAAGGTAGAGTGTTTGCTATGACAACCAGGGTGCAAATCACCACCATGTGAATAATATTGTTAATTGAATAAAAAAGGCCTATGTCTAAAACAATGATGAAATGAAATATACATATAGAATACACATGTAAACATGGAATACTGAAAAAGCAAAACTGTCCGGGGAAAACAGACACGTTTGTTGATTTAGGTCCATTTCATCAATAGTGAATCATTAGAAGAAACACACTGAGAATCGTTTCCAGCACAACAAAATATGTTCCCATGTCCTATACACATCTACCCTTCATGGTACACAACCAGATGATTTATTTTCATAAACACAGATGCCATTCAAACCTGAGCCAGGGAGTAAAGTGAGAGTTAGTTGTGGACATACCGTTCAGGCATTAGAAAATTGACTCTACGTGGAACAGACGACATAGGCCACAGAGCAACGGGAGAGAAAACCTCCCTTTCCTTCCTTCCTTCCCTCCCTCCATCTGGATAGCTTTTGTAATGAACCCATAAATTGAAGAGACACACAGAGATGGCCACAGGTCGGGGGGTGGAGGAGGGAGAGAAGGGGAGCACAGGATTCATTCCCTCAGACAGAGCAGGGGACAGATAGATAGGTATAACTCCAGTTGGTAGAGGGTAAGATGCTCCATAAATACGGTTAGTAATTCATTTGCACTACAATAAGGTACAGCCTTGGAACATTCCATCTGGACAGATGAAAGGTCCTGTGGAAGGGAGACTGTTCACAATGGTAACAGACGGTGGTGTGCAGGGAGGGAGGGAGTGTCGTAGGGGAGAGGTGGGATATCACACAGATAGATGAGCCCAGACACAACGGTGCTCAAATGTACTGTGAAAGCCAGAACTGGTCACCAAGCAACAGTGGTGCTCTCATCTGGTAGATGGGGAGTTACTAGATATCCACTGTTTTACCATTCTAATTATTCCAATGTGTTGCCCTAATACATATTGATACTGTCATATTCATTAACAGATAAGGATCCCAAAATGAGTGAGTTGCAAAGAAGAAGTTGGAATGTCATGTAATTTTAATTGCTAGCAGGGATGAATCTGGGGGCTAAGAATTTGGGAAGTTATAAGTCTTCGATATTTAAAGCTTAATTTATTTCAAAACATCTTCTGGTGATGATGAATTCAGATTTCCCTGTACTCTATGTACAGTATTCATATTGATTTGGCTAAGAGGGAGGTTTGATGTCTGTGGTTATGCTAAGAGATAGAGGCTGTCAGGACCTACAGCCTTGATGTATTAGATTGGCTCTCCTGTTGTGTTTTCACAGTACATTCGGCACCTGGAGCTAGGAATGAGAAGAGAAGTGCACCTGCCCAGGTGAAAGAGGGATAAAGTAGAGGTCTTCAGGGTTTCAACAGACACAAAATTCAGAGATCCGACCCGGGACACGAGCGGATCGTGGTCCTAAATTCGGACTTTAGTCTCGGATCTGGGACGGGTCTGATATAATTGCCACGGGTCTCGGGTATGTTCAATTAAAATGTATCTACCGACTGGACCCTATTGGACCTGTCCTCTGTTAATTTAGTGTTTGTGTAATGAGATCTGTTTGAGCTTGTTATCTGGGTCAGCCAATTGCAACTCAATAAAACGTATAGCTAATATCCGGCTGAAACTGGAGCCTTGGCCTAGGCTACTGTTGATTGTGAAGTTGGAGTCCTTTTTCATGAAAGTTAAATGAAAGTTAGAGGAGAAAGACTATAGTGAATAGGAGCCAACGAGGGGAATGTCCTCGGGGACAAGTTGTAATATTGTAGTGGACAAAGATGAGAAGAACATTGGTGCAGTCAAACGGACCGTGTGCAACTCGCTGTTGAGGTTTGATGCAATTTTCTACCTTTGATTTAATTTTGTATTTATTATCAATTGTTTAGTCATTATTGTTATTATTGTAAATTATTATTATTATTATTGTAGGCCAATTTAATCATCTAAACAAGTTATTTAAATAGCCTATGCAAAAAAGTGTTTTGTTTCATTTTGTTGAGATATTTTTGTTGGCTAAATGAAGTTTTGTCTTTACTGTTGTGCTCCATATTTATAATGAACAAAAATATAAACACAACATGCAACAATTTCAAAGATTTTACTGAGTTACAGTTCATATGAGGAAATCAGTCAATTGAAATCAATTCATTAGGCCCTAATCGGTCACAGATACCTTACAAAAATGGCCCTTAGGATCTCATCATGGTATTTTTGTGCATTCAAATTGCCATCGAAAAAATGCAATTGTGTTCGTAGCTTATGTCTGCCCATACCATAAGCCCACCGCCACTATGGGCCACTCTGTTCACAGTGGTCTGCGATTGGTATTTGGTATTTTATTAGGATCCCCACTAGCTGTTGCAAAAGCAGCAGATATTCTTCCTGGTGTCCAACACAAAACATTAAACATAACATAATACAGAACATCAATAGACAAGAACAGCTTGTGAGGCCGGTTGGACATACTGCCAAATTCTCTAAAATTACGTTGGAGGAGGCTTATGGTAGAGATGAACATTCAATTCTCTGGCATCAGCTCTGGTGGGCATTCCTGCAGTCAGCATGCCACTTACATGCTCCCTCAAAACTTGAGACATCTGTGTCATTATGTTGTCTGACAAAACTGCACATTTTAGAGTGGCCTTTTATTGTTCCCAGCACAAGGTGCACCTGTGTAATGATCATGCTGTTTAATCATCTTCTTGATATGCCACACCTGTCAGGATTATCTTGGCAAAGGAGAAATGTTCACTAAAAGAGATGTAAACAAATTTGTGCACAACATAAATATGCTTTTTGTGTATATGGAACATTTCTGAGATATTTGATTTCATCTTATGAAACATGGGACGTTTACGTTTATATTTTTGATCAGTGTATTTTAAGGTTAAAATTAGGCCTGTCGTAAAATAAATAGCATGAGCCTATTGCTGTCATTTGTTGGTTAGGCCCTACGGTAGGCAATCACCTTTGTTCGTAATTAATTTAATGACGCAATATAATTATTACCTGTTCATATTTTCCATTCAAACAATTACTTTAATTAATTTTTAAAGTTAAGCAACTTTTGTGAAAGTTTGGTGTAGCATGGGTATTATTAGGCTTAGCTACTGCAGGCCTATGAAGGCAGTACACACCAGATGGCTATTATTAGACTTAGCTACTGCAGGGCTATGAAGGCAGTACACACCAGCTGGCTATTATTAGACTTAGCTACTGCAGGCCTGTGAAGGCAGTACACACCAGCTGGCTATTATTAGACTTAGCTACTGCAGGCTTATGAAGGCAGCACACACCAGCTGGCTATTATTAGA